>NW_007727624.1:22758-29578 GCF_000696425.1 Galeopterus variegatus | reverse complement strand
GGATTATATCAAACTAAAAAGCTTCTGCACAGCAAAGGAAATAATCAACAGAGTGAAAAGATAACCTACAGAATGGGAGAAAGTATCTGAAAACTATACTGCCAACAAGGGATTGATATCCAGAATATATGTGAACTCAAACAACTTAACAACAACAAAAAATCTCTAATTTAAAAAAAATGGGCAAAGGAGCCAAACAGACATTTCTCAGAAGACATACAAATGATGGCCAACAGACACATGAAAAAATGCTCAAGATCACTCAGCATCTGGGAAATGCAAATCAAGCCAATGGGTACATGTAAAAATGCTCGACATCACTAATAATCAGGGAAATGCAAATAAAAAACACATTAAAATATCATCTCGCCTATTAGACTGGCTATTATCAAAAAGACAGAGAATAACAAATGCTAGTAAGGACACAATGAATGGAAAACCATCCAGCACTCTTGGTGGGACTGTAAATTAGTACAGCCATTATGGAAAACACTACAGAGGTTTCTCAAACAACTACAGATAGAACTACTACATGATCCAGCAATCCCACTACTGGATATAAACCTAAAGGAATGGAAATAATCATGCCAAAGGGATACCTGCACTCCCATGTTCATCACAGTTTTACTTACAATAACCAAGATAAGAAACCAACCTAAATGTCCATTGACAGATGACTGTGTACAGAAAATGTGGTATATATACTCAATAGAATACTACTCAGCCATAAAATGAATGAAATTCTGCCATTCACAGAAACATGGATGAGCTTGGAGAAAATTATGTTAAGTGAAATAAGCCAGGCACCAAACGGGAAATACCACACATCCTCAGTCATAAGTGGGAGCTGAGAAACAAAGAAAGAAAGAAACAACCACAATAATATGTTGAGCTTTCAGAAGGAGAGAACAGAACTATGATTACTAGTGGTGGAAAAGGGGGAGGGAAAGGGTGGTTAGGGAGAAATTGTATAATGTACACAAAGAATAATTATTATTTTTAATGAAGAACATGCTAATAATACTGATTTGGTCATCACACACTGATAGTCAACTCTGTTCCCAATAAATATGTATAATCAATTATGTTTCAAATAGAAAAATAAATAAAAGATAAATAAAAATTTTTTAAAGTAAATTTAGAATAGCAAGCAATTTGAAATGCATATAGTAATAATAATTGTCTTCCAGAGTTTCCGACACACTACCGATTTCATATAGTTTGCCAGTTAAACTACTACTGTTGAGATATCCCAACATTTCCAACATTTTAGGCTATTACTGGTAATTCTACCTTCAATAAAACAAAATCCTACTTTAGGAAGTAAGACTGGGCAAAGTCTTTATGAATAAGATCCCAAAAGCACAGGCAACAAAAGGAAAAATAAATAAATGTGATTATATCAAACTAAAAAGCTTTCTGCTCAGTAAAATAAACAATTAACAGAGCAAAAAGACAATCTACAGAATGGGAGAAAAATATCTGCAAACTATACAGCTGACAAGGGATTAATATTCATAGTATACAAGAAACTCAAACAACTTTGAGTTAAAAAAGTAAAAAGAACAAGTAACCCAATTAAAAACTGGGCAAAGGAGCTGAATAGGCATTTTTCAAAGGAAGATATACAAATGGCCAACACACACACGAAAAACTGCTCACCATCACTAAGCATTAGGGAAATGTAAATCAGAACCACATGGAGATATCTCACCCTAGTTAGACTGGCTATTATCAAAAAGACAGAGAATAACAAATGCTAGCAAGGACACAGTGAAGGGAAAGCCTCCAGCACTGTTGGGAGGACTGCAAATTAGTGCAACCATTATGGAAAACAGTATGGAATTTCCTCAAACAACGACAGCTAGAACTACCATATGCTACAGCAACCCCACTACTGGGTAATATACCCAAAGGGATGGAAATCATCGTGTGAAAGTATACCTGCACTCCTATGTTCATCACAGCTCTATTTACAATAGCCAAGAGTTGAAATCAGCCTAAATGTCTATCAACAGATGACTGGATAAGAAAAATGTGGTATAAATAATGGTATACTACTCAGCCATAAAAAGACTGAAATTCTGCCATTTGCAGCAACATGGATAAACTTAGAGAAAATTATGTTAAGTGAAATAAGCCAGGCACAGAAAGAGAAATACTGCATGTCCTCACTCATAAGTGGAAGCTAAAATAGGAAGGAAGGAAGGAAGGAAGGAAGGAAGGAAGGAAGGAAGGACAAACACAGTATTATGTTAAACTTTCAGAAGGAGAGAACAAAACTGCAGTAACTTGAGGGGGCAAAGGGGGTAGAGGAGTTAGGAGGAAATTAGTTAATGGACACAAAGAATGATTAAGTTTTGTAATGAAGAATATGCTAACTCTCTTGATTTAATAATTATACATTGTACACAAATACTGATAATCAATTCTGTACCCCACAAATATGTATAATCAATTATGTTATAATAAAACAAGAGAGAGAGAGAAAAAGAAAAAGAAAAAAAAATCCTTACAATCTCAAATCAAGGCAAACCTCAAGACTAATATATGGCAGATATTTTCTTAATATTATTGCATTTAATTCACAGAAAAACCTAGGAAGATAGATATTATTTCCATTTTACAGATGGAGAGATTGAATTCTGCAGGATATCATAGGAAATAAGAAAAAATGTTAGAATTTGTGCCAGGTCTGCCCCAAATCAAGGTCAGGGCTGTTTACATTACCACACCAATTTTTCTGATATCACATTTTATAATCTAGTATGAAATAGTCTCTTCTTACATTGTTGGAGGGCTCTTCCAAAACAGAAGTTGAAGAAGTGGGAAAGGATTGGAGAGCTAGCAGAAAGATGAGCTTCATTTCTGGAATTTCAAGTGATGATCTCACACCTTGAATAATTATACTTACCCCAAAATGTTAAAGACCCATAATTGACTTGCTTTCCTAAGCTTAACACCAGATCGCAATTGCAAACCACCATTCGAGAGGTTTGCAGACAGGTATTTACGTGGAAGTCATTGTCAGAAGCAATTTACAAACTACAGTACTCTAATGAAGAATTTCAACTTCCTCCATTCCTTAGACAGCTTTGCATATTACCCATGTAGAAATTCTGGGGTTGGGAAATCTCAGGGGCAGGAGATGGGGGAGGTTTTTTCAAACCATAATATTGGATTTTCTAAGACAATATCACAGACCTATACCAAAAGAGAGAATTTGTTTTTAGCAGTTGAGTTTCCCCTTTAATCCAGTTTGATTAGGAGTAGTTTGAATCATGGGGCATGAAATGGGGGATGAACCCAGAACTCACTGGCTCCTTATCTGAGCTGTTAGAAATGCTTCTGAAGCTGAATAAAGGAACTAATTATAGCCATTATGTATTTCACCTTCTTTTGCATCAGAAGATCACTGAAAAATTTAAGATTCAGTCAAGAGGAAGTCTGAGATGGCTCCTCTAAAGATCTCTAAGTGGTAGCATGTGTAGTGGGCGAAGCATGGATTCTTGAACAGGACTGCTTAGGTTGAATTCCCAACTTTATCCATCACTTGCTATATAACTGAGGCATGTTATGCAATTTCTCTGTGCTGCTTAGGACTGCTTAGGTTCAATTCCCAACTTTATCCATCACTTGCTATATAACTGAGGCATGTTATGCAATTTCTCTGTGCCTCAATTTCCTTATCTATAAAGTTGGAGTAATAATAATTCTTATTTCATTGGATTGTTGTGAGAAATGATGCAGTTCATATAAGCAGAGTAATAAATAGCATCTGCACACAAGTACTTTAAAATCATTAGCTACTATTATCTAGAGGAAGAGACTTCTCAGCTTTTGTGTTCCTTTCCACATCTCTTCCCAGTTAAAATCTTATGAAAGGTCAAAGATATTAATATCTGTGTCATGCTGCTAATTCAAAATTTCAATAGGGCTGGCCCAGTGGCGCACTGGAGAGTGCGCCACTTGGGAGCGTGGCAGCACTCCCGCCGAGGGTTCGGATCCCATGTGGAGACCGGTTCCTGCTCACTGGCTGAGCGCGGTGCTGGCGCGACACCGAGGATTGAGATCCCATTACCGGTCAGTAAAAAAGACAAAAAGGGAAAAAAAAATTTTCAATAAAGACTATATCCAAAAGATAAATTAAAAAGGTTAAGTGAGGGCCGACACCGAGGATTGCGATCCCATTACCAGTCAGTAAAAAAGACAAAAAGGGAAAAAAAAAATTTTCAATAAAGACTATATCCAAAAGATAAATTAAAAAGGTTAAGTGAGGGCCAAGATGACCTGGCAATAAGAGATTTTGGTCCTGGCCCTGACTCTCTAAAGATGTTTCACATTGCAAAATCAAAGCACATCTCTTGAGCTGTCTTTTTCATTAGTTAATTAACAGGTTGGACTAGGTCAGCAAACTCAAAAGCATGTGCTACGAGAAATTTATAGTCATTATAATATTATTTTGAAATATTTTCATATATGCTTTCATAACCTATAAATTTGCTGTTGCTGTGTATCCTCAAACCCACTAAGTCAATATCACTGGTCTCCTCAGGGTAAGGGTAGATTCCACCGAGAACTAAGTGGTCCTTCTTTAAGTTTGAATCACAAAGTTGATTTCATTATTCTTTCCAAATCATTCTCAAGACAACAGTATAGAGAATAAATTTTGTCATGTGAAGAAAGGATTCCTAAATTTTTGGCTTATTTTACATATGAAAGCACCAGTAAAAAAGTACCTTATGGCTAGTGGAGTGAGAGAAAGGGGAGGGGGTCAAATAGGGAAAATCAAAGATAGATACACTAAATGCATCCACCTAGTCAGGGGTGAAGGTGGTCTACAGGCTGTTTCTTTTCTACATAGTTTAAGGGGAAAGTCTAAAGCTTCCCTGATGCGACAACATGGGGACACAGCTTTCGGGAAAGTACTAACAACAAGTGTAGTTAAGCAATGAAAAGTCCTGAGTTTACACTCTTCAAATACCTTAGACTCTGATCCAGTAAGAAAAGGCTCCAGAATTACCTGTATGCTCCAAGGTGGGCAGAGTTGGGAATATTTGAAAAGTAGCTGAGTGAAGAACCAGTGATCCTTCCTTGGAGTGACCATGGTGACAGGAGAGATAGCCCATTATTACGGAATTGACAAGGACTGTGTGCAAGACATTTCAATATCAGATGAGTGTATACCACTAGCAAGAGGTAGAATCAGTTAGCAAAAGAAGGCCAAAAAGCCCTCCCTGGGCCAATGATAAATTCTAAGTTCACCAGTCACACCTCAGCAAACCCCAGTGAAAAGAACTGAGGGGCAAGAGCAGACATCCAAAGGAAAAAGCACAGGCCTCAGGCCAATAGGTACCATAAACAACACATCCTTACCCGGGTAGCCAGATGCCAACTTGAAGAGAAGGGAGAGGTAATTTCATTAATTGCACCTTCCACCCACAGAGAAAAATTTATCAAAAGAGACTATTTAAACTTGAAAAATATGAGGTATTTTTGATTAGCAGTTAAAGTTATCTACACCTACCCACTCACTCAACTCTGGAAAGACAAACCTTAGTCAGACTCTCCATTGAGCAGTGAGAACTCCTGAAGACCATTAGATCAATAAAAGAAACTCAAGAAGCTAGTTGTATAAGTAAATCTGAGACCACATAACACATAAATCTCATGTGTCTCATTGCAAAGAAATTTCCATATTCAGATATTTGGAAAATGTTGCATAAAATATTCAACTTGCCTATAGATTCATAATTCATGTTAGCATATTGAAGACTCTGAGATGGTTTACAATACAGAAACCTGTTAACATGTTTTGATTCCTGTTGTAGTTTTGTCTGCTAAAACCAATTTCCCAGACATTTCTTCTAGTTACGGATCTGTCACCACAAGCTATTGGGATAAGAATCCATATCCATATTCCATGGCACAAGGATTGGTCTAGTAACGGGCCTATGACCCAAGCTGGGTCAAAGTCCTTCAATAGCATTTTCTGTCTTAAGTTGGTGAGGAAGAGCCCTTTGTCTTTACTGGTCACAAACACCATGAAGGTAAATTTGGAGCTTGCTATCACCATTGTGCAACCTGTCCTGAGAGAATGTGGACAACATAACAGAGAAAAGCAAAGACCAGACAGACAGGAAAAGCAAATGAGCTCAAACTTTTGAATCCCTGGTTGATCTCTTCCCTTCGTAGTTAATAGTAGTTTGAGTCTGAGTTTTCGTTGCTTGCAAACAACGGTAGTGGGGGGGAGGAACTATTAACAAGTAAAGGATTACCTTTTTGTATTTATACATTTTTGCTCATTTTAATTATATGAAGTCTAATTTTTAAAGAAAAAATTCTATTATGGGAACACAAGCCTGTGTTTATGTGTTATAAGCATGAAAATGTGATCTCATAGTCAAAGTGAGAAATCCCCCTCACCATGGTTTAATTTACTAAAAAATGTTGCTTAGCAAAATTTTACATGATATTCATTTAGTCTTTTACATGACCATAGATTCTTTTTATAAAAGGTAACCAGTTAGAGCCATCAATAAAATACAAAAAATGAATGGCAGAGATTAAAATCCTATTCTTATGGGTAATAGTTTAGTGGGAAGAGCCTAGGCTAGGTAGTTCTACAAAACTAGATTCAAACCTTAGTCTTGCCAATTGAGGGGTTATATAACTGCTATGGTTTGAACGTTTGTGTCCCCTCCAACATTAATGCTGAAACTTAATCCCCAATTCAACAGTATTAAGAGGTGGGGCTTTTCTAAAAGACAACCAACAGAGTGGGAGAAAATATTTGCAAATTATACATCCGACAAAGGAT
>NW_007727624.1:20248-21885 GCF_000696425.1 Galeopterus variegatus | reverse complement strand
ATGGGCCATAATAATCATATACATTGTATATTGACAAAATAAAAATTTAATGGAAAAAAAATAAATAAAATAAAATTTAAAAAAAAAAAAAAGAAATACCAAAAAGGTGTGTTAAAAAAAAAAAAAAGAGGTGGGGCTTTTAAGAGTGGATTTGGCCATGAGGCTTCTGCCCTCATGAACGGATTAGTGCCTTACAAAAGGGCTTAAGGGGACAAGTTCACTCCTTCTGTCCCTTCCACCTTGTGAAGACATAGCATTTGTTCTCTCCAGAGAATGCAACAACAAAGCAACATATTGGAAGCAGAGAAAAGCCCTCATCAGACACTGAACCTGCCAGCACCTTGATCTTGGACTTCCCAGCCTCTAGAATCGTGAGACATAAGTTTGTATTGTTTATAAGTTACCAAGACTGTGGTATTTTATTATAGCTACAAAAATGAACTAAGACAGTAGTAACCTTAAGGAAGATAGTGAATCTCCTCATTAGCTGATCTATGAAATGGGTATGACAGTTGACCTTCTTCTTAAGACTGTCAAGCATGTTAGGTTATATAACTAAACATAGTTATAACTAATAACTAAAACTGCCTACTGCAAACCAGGCATTCTTTCCTCAACCTTGTACTATCCAAAAATAATGGTAGTACACACATTGCCTTCTCAGAACATGTTCATTTCTCAGATTCTATGTGTTTATTTTAGTGTAGTATTTAAATTATTTTTACACAATTATGGATTCCAAAATATTAGGTAATTTTATAAAGCTTCAGATGTAAACACAGCAAATTCAGCAAATACCAGTATTTAATGAGGATCTATTATGTTCTAGTGCTAGAACATACAGTGAAGAATTTGTATAAATGATAAAACCCATGCAACACAGTTTCATCATATTCCAGGGAGGCAGAATGAAGTAAAAAGAATATGAGACAAATTGGCTTAAGTTATTTTGGATGGATGTGAATCCTCTTACTAGTTGGTAAAATCCTTCAAAGGGGGTTGCTAATATCTCATTTAAATATGAAGACACTGAAGCAGCACTGTCTGATAGAAATATAAATCAAGTCATGAATTTGAGCCACATATATAATTTTAAATGTTCTAGAAGCCACATTTTAAAAAGGAAAAAAAGTGTAAAAGCAATCTTAATATATTTTTTTCACAATATTAAGACCATAATATTAAAATATTAATATATTCAAAAATATTGTTATTTAAATATGCAATCCATATAAAAATTATTGAGGTATTTTACATTTTTTTTAATTGTCTGAAATCTGGTTTGTGTTTTACACTTATAGCCTGTTTCAGTTACATCTAGCCATAATTCAATTGCCACATACGTTTAGCAGGTACAGTATTGAGCTTAGAGCATGGGTATAGCATTCAGTCACAGCCCAGTGTGGATTCCATCAGGAAGATTCCATCCATCAGGAAGATTCCATCCAGGAAGTTGAATCTGGAGAGAGTAGTACAAAGTCTTAGTCAAGTGGCATGCAGTAAGGAATCCTGTGACAACAAGTGTCCACCAGCAACACAGCCAATCACTGTGTCCTATTAAATCACTTCCTGATTTACACTATCCTGTCTCTTAGTGTAATCATAAGGTAAAGGTATGTGGACTCCCTTATTTTCAT
>NW_007727624.1:16050-18576 GCF_000696425.1 Galeopterus variegatus | reverse complement strand
TAAAGTAGTGCTATGTCTAGTGATGGTATTTCAAAATAAATGCATGTGATATAAAATGTGTGTCCTCTCCAGAACCTTCACAGCTTCAATCTAAACTTCCAAAAGATAGAAAGCTTGAATGGGATGAATTTCTTATAGATAATCCCAGTTATTGGGGCTGTGTTCTGCTTTCTGGTTGGAGAGAGTCTGGAAGATTGTCAAGCCACATAGACTAGAGGACAATTGAATCCAGAGTTATAAACTCTCAATTAACCTTTGTCAAAGTACATGAAAATGTATAATATCTGTAAAATATAACACTCACCTTCAGTGTTTTAAATCCTAAAATTGACTCATCTAGAAATATCAGGCATTGGGACTGCCTGATACAGTTTAATAAGGGCTTAACTAGGGAAAATTTAAAAATATGAAACATTATCTCTTGTTTTATAATGTTATAGTACCCGCAGATTAGATTTTTTTAAATTTTATTTTGTCAATATACATGGGGTTGATTATTGTTGCCCCTTACCAAAACCTCCCTCNTACTGGAATTGCTAGGATATTTTTTCAGCTTGGACACAGATTTTAACAGATGAGTGTAAATTTCCTTAGTAAATCACTTCATTCCCTATGGCAATATATTCAGCAATTCCTGGTTCCTGCATGAACCTGATTCTCTAACATCAATGTGATCTTTATAACACTATTCCAATACATTTATTTACTGCTTATACGAAGCATAATTGCTCGTTTCATTTGCAATTAGGAACCCTAACTAATACAAATATAGTTTGGAGTAGCAAAGTAGATTTAGAGAACTGAAAAGGAAGACATAAAGCTCTATGGAGGTTTGGGAAGAGCACTCAGGTAAAATGACAAACAAGTATAAACTTAAGGATAGATAAGAATTCAGTAAATGGTTATTAGTTCAAATTCTCCATTTCAGCCATCTGCCTTCATCATTACCCTAGTTTACACAAGCTGTGTGTAACAATAGCAACCAAGATCTAGAAAGGTCAAGAATCAAGAGACATAATGTCTGATTTCAGCCCTGGTATCAATTACCTGGGAAGAATGCTTAAATTCTCATTATGTCATTTCATTTCTATCCACACAGTAAGAAGGTTAGATTAGATTACATCTTCTCAAAGACTCTGTGATAATGATAAGCTGATCATAAGGCAAATGATCTTCAGATAATGAATAAAGAAGGTAGCTAGACCAGGTGGCCGGTTAGCTCAGTTGGTTAGAGCACTGCCTTGTAACACCAAAATCAAGGGTTTGGCTCTCCAAACTGGCCAACTGCCAAAAAAAACCAAAACAAAACAAAGGAAAACAGGTTGATAGAAAAGCAAAATGAGAAAGAAATATGCTCATTTTGCTACTTATTATACGAGTTGAGATTCCTCAAAGGGAAAACTCATCTTTGTTAAAAGTATGTAGATAACCTGATAAACTGTTTAGGAGGGAAGAAAAAATAAAATCTCTAAAATTATATTAAAGTTAAAAAANATGAAAATAAGGGAGTCCACATACCTTTACCTTATGATTACACTAAGAGACAGGATAGTGTTGCAATTAAAATTTCAACCATAAACACAAGTATAATTGGCATTACTTGGAAGAGCAGAAATTGGAGCTTTACATGGCTCGTTACAATAAAGTTAATTTACAATGCAGTATAAATATGTATTCTATATGGGATTATTTAGTAAGAGTGTGCAATCACTATGTTATAGTCAAATATAAATTAGAAATGAAGTATAATTATTGTTGCTTTAAGAGTTTCCTAATTAAAATTATAATTAAGCTGATATCATTGTTTCATAATATACAAAAGCTATGCAAGTGAGGGAAGTTCACGCAAGGTTATAAATAAGAGGAAGAATACTTTGGGCCTACAGGGAGCCCTGAGATATTTTAAAATTGGTTCAAATACCATAAACTTGAAAATCTGTCATTTCATAAGGGAATTAAGAAGAAAAGTATATTTAGTCTGTTTAATTCAAAACACATATAGTCATTTCAGTTTTTGAAATTCAATAACAATAAAGTATCTTCAATATGACAAGCATTTTACACAAATGAAAACACAATGTAAGGAAATGGGATTTTATGCACTTTAAGCAAAGAAAATGGAATATAGAAATAAAGAAGAGAATTGGTGAGGTGAAAAGGGGGAGAGAAGAGAAAAAGAGTAAATCTCTCTCTTTAAGAAGAATAAGAGTCATAATATCATTACATTTCTTTCATACTAATGCAGAGTGAAAAATAAGTGAATCACCCTCAATATACTACCCATCTTAACAAGATTTCTTCTTCTTCCTTTTTTTTTTTTTTTTTTTTTTTTTTTTTTTTTTCCTTTTTTTTTTTTTTTTGAATGATTTTCAGTAGTTCAGGAGAGTACACAGATACTGATTTCTATCTGGGGAGATACTCTAAAAGTAAATGGTGAGCAGGACCAGCTACATAATTTTCAAGGCCTAGTGCAAAATAAAAATGCAGGACCCCCTGTTAAAAAATTATTAAGAATTTTGGGATAGA
>NW_007727624.1:11942-15331 GCF_000696425.1 Galeopterus variegatus | reverse complement strand
CGAGGGTTGCGATCCCGTTGCCAGTCCCCGGTCCGGTATGGGGGCAACACTGAGGGTTGCGGGCCATTGCCGGACACGGAAAATGACAAAAGACAAAAAAAAAAAAAATAAGAATTTTGGGATAGAAACAGCTGGGCATTAAACCAAGTGCAGGACCCTTCTAACCAAGGGGCTCTGTGCAACTGCATAGCTCATATGTCCAAGAAGCCATTCCTGATGGTGAGTTTAGGAGTATTACTTTAAGGATCAGGCATCCACTCATGTGACTTGGATCATTATATATATATTTTTTTCATTATGTATATTTTATAGCAGCTTATCTTAAGATATTTTTTTCTAGGTGGTAGGGATAACTGTTAAAATCCAAGCCACAGTTTATCGAGGAGCATACAGAGAATCCTGTTACTATATGTGAGGAGGCCCTTTTGTAGAGATACATTCCGTGAAGGTCCTTTTTCCAACAATAAAGGGAATTAGCTGATGAATTTATGCCTGAGTCCATTCCACTTCTCTGGTTCTTGAAGAGCAATGGCACCATTATTTAGAGTGCCACAGTAAATGCCATGTCCTTCTCCACTGAAGAATGTTCTTTCTTCCAACATTCTGTAAATACTTATGGAATTTAACTGCTGGTCACATAAGTAAAGGCCTGATTTCACTTTCTATGTTGTGCTCCCCAACCTCCCTAACACCTGCAAATTATTATTTACTTTTGTTTTTCCTGAAAGAAGGACCTGAATAAGGGCTTATCTAAGCAGTCCACTTTTAGCTTAAAAGGTTGTCTACTGTCATATGAAATATTACATGGAAGTCATATGTCTTTGCAAAATAAAGGTCAAATAAAAGAAATCTGACTCCGAAAGTCACATTCTCTATTCTTACACTATAGGGATGTCTTTGAAGTTAAAGAGGACCTGAGGTCTTACCACTGGTGTTTATAGATGCATGTATGTGTAGGAATAAGTTTATCTAAATTAATCCTAGGCACATTGTCTAAGAAGGGTGAAATTACACTTCCCTCTGGTTGTTACTGCAGAGCACTGTCATTCCTTGTGTTTCAATCATCAAATGCAGCATCCAAGTACAATGGAGGTAGTGCCAAATTGACTGGTATGTATAGTAAATAATGAGAATTATTATAATTCCTGATTTATTTTCTTTCATTCTAAGATTAAAATGTCATTGATATCTTTGTTTACGACATTATAAACTTGAATTCTGGTCTTAAATCTCTATCTCCTCTAAAAAAAATTGTCATCTTTGACTCTTCAAAGTTTCACAGTTCAGTCTCAATATCGACTACTCACTGTCTGTGAAAGTATTTCCTTTTTTAAATTTAAATTTATTTAAAACAAGCTCTTTTTATGTACTGAGCCTATGATTTAATGCTATGGCCTAGAATGAAATGGAATTGTTACATTTTTTAAATATCCTTCACAATTCTAAACCCCAATTAAGGCCACATGTAACACAATTCTACAGTTTTTTAAAGAAGACTATTAGAATGTCACCCACTTTCTTGGTCTCTCTAGAGAGTGACTTTTTGACTTTTTTTTTTTAAGTTTCAACTTCTCACTTTCTATTGAATATACTTTCAAAAACTGTTCTGTATACTTCTTAAATTATTTGCAAAAATAGAACCTTTTTTCATTGCAAATCCATGCACTTAATCATTTGAATACCTACTACATGTTGTAGTAGAAGACAGAAAAGCTGTTTTTATACTCAGTGGCTGCTCTCTGTGAGCCTCATCAAGAAAGAGAACTAAGAATCATACATACACAACTGTAAAATTGCTGACTCTTGTCCCTGCCACTAGCTTCAAACAAGCTTCTCAAAATCAGGTTGAAGACAAGAAGTCTCCATACTGTAGCATATCTCATATGCACTCAGGAATAAGTCCTGTCTAAATCTACTTGGTGTCAACCAAGTTCTTCCTTTGTTCCTATACCCCACCACCCAGTGATATAGCCTCTGCTGAGGAAGGAAAAGGCAAATGTACTAATAATGCCTCCAGTAACTGTCACTGAGCCATTTCCAACAAAGAACTTCTGGCCCTTACTGGACACCACCATTTTTGCTTCAGGTGCTGTCCAGCATATAACTTTGTAGCAGATTGTTCTCTGGAGTCCACAATGTGCTGAAAAAGTGCTATGTTCTGAACAGACATGGAGTGACCCTCTTTGCACCTTTGTGATGTGCTTTGATGCCTTGGCAAAAAATCCAGTGCTATGAATTTCTCAGTCAATGCCTCAAAAAAATTTTAATAAAAACGTTTATTTCATAGCAGTTATACTAATATATGCCCATTAATTTATGAAGGGATAGGTTAGGTTTGTTTGGCTATTTGCTTATTTAACTGAGTTTATCTGTATACTTAAGCTGAATTATCTACCTGAAGGATCTTCAAGAACACATTCAAAGACTTTCCATGCAGCAACCCACAAGTCTACCAAACATGTCCAAACGTGTTCAGACAAGTCTGCATCCTAGGGAGATGTGCATTAGGTTTAGGATAAGATCCCTTGCAATGGGAAAACAACTATAGATCAATTAGTATAGGATAAGTAAAATATTAATGCCACCAAAAAATCCTATAAGAGCTCATGAACGAGATGATTATTTTCGTTGATATCATGAAAAGTTGTAATCAATTAATTACACAAACTCATTGTGCAGGGACCATCTGATTATTAAAATTCCAAAGCTAGGACCATAGTAAATGGTCAAAAACAGTTGTTGAATAAATGATGCTATAAAGGAATAAATATTTATATACTCCCCAATACACACACACACGCACATACTAATTTATTCAGGAAGCCAAAGTTCATGCCTGCCTTTTACACTGTTATATTCTCAGAGTTTTTCACAGTGCTTAGTATATGAAAGATGGTCATTAAATATTTATGGAAATTTTTATGGTCCTTAATTATGGTATATTACAAGCTCTAATATAAAATGTGACTTTTATGAAACATACAAAAATAAAATTGTGTTTGCCTCATAAAAATTTACTAACAATCTTAAGTACATGAACAAAGAGAAACTAATCAAAAGCAAGTTCTGTCACATAGGACCTCCAAAGTGTTTGGTAACTGTAGGCACCTATTTCCTTGGAGAAGTGCTAAGGCATGAGCTGCATACAAGGGGTAGATAGAGATAAGGTGAGATAGTGTTGTGAGGCTGCCACATGGAAAAGGAACCAGAACACCCCACTGAGAATTTAAAAGGGGGGTTTTATTGGCCAGCCAGTGACTGTCTCTCCAAGAAAGTCCCAGAAGAGAACAGCCCAGAGTTTAAGTTTAAGGGATCTTTTAAAGGCATATAGTCACACAGGCAAAAAATCTTATAGTCACACACTTATACTTATCATATAGTCACACACT
>NW_007727624.1:7845-11932 GCF_000696425.1 Galeopterus variegatus | reverse complement strand
CTTCTAACTTTTGCATAATATTCCATGTTGTGCATCTACCACATTTTACTTACCCACCCCAAACTTATGAACACCCACATTGCCTTCACATCTCCACCAATAAGAATAATTCTTCTAGGAGCATACTTCTACATATTCCCTTGTCAATCTATTTTAGAATTGCTGTCATTCTAAGGACTACCATTGCTGGATCAAATATTATTGGTAAGCCTAACTTGACTGCAGCAGTCTGAATTTCCATTAGTAGGGCATGACAGTTCATGTATCCCAATGTATCCACCAGTATTTGACATTATTCAGCTTTTAAATATTGCAGGTCTAATACCGTAGTTGTAAGTGATATTGCATTGCAGTTTTAAAATCCAGTTTCTCCGATTGCTAATAATTTTGAGCATCTCTTCATCTGCTTATTAGCTTTACTATTTTCTTCTTAAATTATTTGCTCCATATCATTTTTCCATTCTCCAGATGAGATTAGTTATTTTTCTTATTAAAATATGACTTCTTAAACATTTGATGTTCTAATTTCATTTCATTTTAGACATTGCAAATATCTTATCCATATGTCATCTATTAACTTTGTCTATGGCATCCTCTAGGCAATAAAAATCTCTTATTTTAATGTGACCAAAGTCAGCTTTTTTAATCTAAAAGTTTATGCTTTTGAAATTTTTTTTAAGAAGCTATATCCAACTCGTAAAATTTATTAACTTTATATTTTTACCTTTCTCATTTTGGTCTTTTATTTTACCTAGATTCTACCTCAATCTGTGGTGTTAGTATAAACCCAGTTTTACTTTTCTCTGTGGGTAGATCTAGTTTCCAAACATCACTCTAAACAAGCTCACATTGTTATTTTGGTTCTCCCCTTATTATTTTATGGCACAATGAATAAATCCAGAAAAGAAGTCCTAAATGCTTCCAGAGATCTGGAGAACAGGTTATTTAGAGGAATGAAACTAAGAACAATAGTTGAATGTGTAAATAGCTAAATGTGTGCTAAAAGACAGGATAAATGCTCTTAAATGATTCAGGAAAAATAATTTTCAATTTAGAATGCCAAAATATCAAATAAGTTGAATATATTATAAAGATACTTTTAGATTTACAAGCAATTAGAATATATACTTCACATGTACATTTTCTTGGATGGAATTGGAGAATATGCCCTACAAAACAAGGGGGTTAACCGAACAAGAAAAAACCATATATTCCAGATATTGGCAGCATGTGCAACCCAGAAGAGCAGCAAGTAGAAGTCCCAGAATGAAACACATGTCTAGAGAGCAACAATTTCAGATTAGAGCATGAGACAAGAGGGTTCAAAAGAAAACAAACAACAAAAAAAATGGGGAGAGGAGGATCTAGACAGAATAGATAATATGATAAAACCATGCTTGGAAAGTAAAAGGAGGGAATGTGTTTCACCCCAAAACTTAATAGCTAAAACATTTTAAGCCCACACATTGGCTGAACAATTCTGCTGATACCAACTAGAATTACTCTCATGTCTTCAGTCAGTTGTCAGCTCAGCTAAGAGCTGGAAGGCCAAGAACAGCTGCAGCTGGGACCACACAGATCTGACGCACAGTCTCCCATCCTTCAGTGGGCTGGACTAGACCCACTTTCATAGCATCAGCTCCAGAAGAGGGATCTAGAAGAGGGAGTGAAAACCTCTTCTTGCATCAGTTTTCTCAGTAGAAAAGTAAACCATAGGGCCAACCTCAGAGACAATTTGGAAGATACTTCCAAAGGGTGTGAACACAGCAAGGTGTGAAAACTGGGTCCATTTATACAATAAATCTACCACAAAATGTGCAGGTGCAAGAGAGCTTACTCTTCAACTATGCTGTAGATAGAAGTCAGAAGGTGATCTTAAAATAAATCAAGAAGTAAGACACATTTTTTTCAAAAATATAAAGAAGAAACCAATAAGAATTCATGGAATTTACCTCAGAAGCAGAATTTGAAGGATGGAAAGGTTAGGGCAAGGGACAACTGTTTTTCATTATTAGACTTTAAGCACTTTGATTTTTTAAAAAAAATTTGTATGAATTACTTGACAGAAATATAAAAGTTATGAATGAACAATAAAATTTTATAATTATAAATTATGAATAAAGATATCCCTCTTATAAAATGTTCGTTTCAAAAAGCTAATAAGAAAATATTTCAAAAGAAGGGTTATGAAATTTTCTTCAGCACATCAGAAAAGCAATATCTTGAAAAGAGTATAAATAGTTTATCTGAGTTATTTAAAGAGAGTGTATATAAAAATGCCTGTGGAAAAAATAAAATTTGTGCATGAAGAAGATAAACCAAAACTAACCACCGTTTTTTAAATTCTGCTAAAGCCAAAAGGGTCAAGAAGTTTTAGTCCTTAAAATACATAATAGCAAGCAACTTGGAGCTTCATAAAAGAACAATAGAACAAATAATTTCAACCCCAATAGTGTCATCTACAGCATGGAGTGTTCCGCTAAGGACACAGAAATTTCTGCGGATTTCTTTTACTCACCACTGTCAATGCTGCTAATAAAAATTATTAATGGAGTAGTATTCTTTTTGTCAAAAAATACACTTAAGTAATCTTTGGTATTTCATTTTATGATATTAACAGAATGTAAGATGACTGGGATAAGTAAACTTCTCATTTCTAAAAGTATCTGATATTTTGGAAAACAATGCCAATTTTATTTTTATGTTTCTAAAATTATTCCCTCTATGTCTCCCCACTGATATTATGTTACAGCTATATTTAATACTTAAAGAGTACTACAATTATTTGTGTAAATGTGTGCTTCCACTACAAGGCTATTATTTCCCTAAAGGTGGGAACTCGGATTCGTGATAGTCATTTTAGAGTCTCTAACATTTAGCACAGTACCTGTCATACAGTAGATGCTTAGTACTACTTGACTGAATAAATAAAATAACAAAGAAATGAACTACCCTGCCTGAACAACTATAATCCATTTAGTAGTGAATGAACTGCAATGGTTAGAAAACCTGTATTAAGCGTCTATTCTATACAAGTGACTATGTTTGAGTACAAGATAGCAAAAATTATACTTCTCGTCAAGCAATTTGTGCTCTAGAGGAAAGCAACATACATCTACTGAGTAGCTACTACATGGCAAAAACATGCTGGATGTTCGTATATATGAGGGTACTTCAAAAAGTTCATAGAAAGATTCAGATTATCTTTCAATCTATTCTTCCAAGAACAAATATTTCCAAGAACTTTTTGAAGTACCCTCATATTATTTCAAATCTACAAAACACCCTTGAAGTTATTATTATTCTTGAGATGACAGATACTATTGAAATCAAAATGCAATATGACAATTTCTACCTATGCGTCTCACTATATGCATTTCCAAATTTTCAAGCTAATTGTTCCTTTTTGTTTGAACTGGTTGTTTAGAATTTTCTTCATCCAGAAGTACTAGTATATATCAATTACATCAACTAATTAATTTTATAGTTCCTTTTTGTATACAAGTTAGAATTCCTAAATATTTTAAACCTATCTAATTCTTAATTACTAAAAAATAAGATTAACATATTATAAACTTGTGTAAAACATTACTTTTATAAAGACTTGTCACATGCATTATTAATATTATTAACTACCACTTATTTAGTTTCTATTTTATAGCCAGGAACTTTGCTGAGCACTCTACATATATCATTTTTAATCCTCTCAATGATGGTATGAGAAGGTTTTTATTAACTGGATTTCCTTACATAAGGTGGCTGTGGCTCACAGGAATTAGGTAATTTGCCAGAGTCACACATCTAGAAAGTTATGATCTAACTGAAAAGTCTATTCTTCACCACTATATCACAATGCCTATTATACCTGTGAGGTGGGCAGCGTTAATATTCCTGTTTTTAAATATTCCCCATTTTATAGACGAGAACACTGGTACATTAAAAGATCAAATGTTTCTCAGGTAGTAAGTAAAGCCTTTGTTCTTCTACTCCTGACTTCAGTTGCTGAGATTAAATAGTCCACCAGTAAGTAAAAAAGACAAATAAGCAATTGCTTTCTACATTCTACTTTTCAAAAAAAATGAAAAAA
>NW_007727624.1:0-6373 GCF_000696425.1 Galeopterus variegatus | reverse complement strand
TTTTTGTCTCATAAATATTTTACAAGCTTATCAATTTCAGTGTCCTCAAAACAAATGTTGTGTTCCAGATACTTGAAATGTATAGTTGCTAAAAGGAACTCTAATCCTTGTCCAACAATTAAATATAAAATAGCAATGAATCATTGCAGGTGCCAAATATAGCTGAAATTATGATTGATTTTTAATGGGGTCAAAAGCATTAGTACCACACTGTTGGCAGAGTTTTATGAATGTTTCATTTTAATAGTCATAGGGGATATTTTCTTTTTGGATAGATTTGTTGGAAACCTACTTTATGGATGCATTCTGTAATGGAAATATTTCATATAAACATGCACAATATATTACCAACTCATAATATGATTATTGCTTTGAATTGATATTGGTATGCTCCAGGGCTGTAAGAAAAGTATATATTGTTCTCAATTCCTTTTCCTTGAATTGAATATATATTGAAATTCAGTGCAATAAGAATGGTTAGGTGCCTTGCATTATGTATAATGAGAATTTCCACTCTACTCTGTGCTTTGATGGGCTGATGAAATACTTTGTGACAGCTTTGTTTTGTAACTTTGCCTCATGACTACAGAAAAATGACCCTCCATCTGTTTCACTGAAATGACTAAAATTTCAACTCCTGAGTAAAATATCTGTACACATTGATATGGGATTTCAAGTTAAATATTCCCAGGGTTACTACCTGCATCAGATATTGTGCCTCTATTTTAACTGTATTTTAATATTCTTTATTTTAGTGCAAATAGTTGGCATGATACAAATTATTCCATGCAGTTTTATTAAAATCAATTCTTAGTAGGATATTTATGTAACAAAAACTAAAATACATTCAAACCAAATTTTAAAAGTTATACAATCACAGACCTTAGAAAAAATATTTGAGGGCTTTAATAACTTCTTCAATTTTTTTATTGGTCAGGCAGATCAATATTTTAGTATTGCATTTATACTTCAATAGGTACACTTAAATATACTTTTAATTTTTTAAAAAGTAGAAGCTAACCAGAATGATGTATTGATCTCTAAACTATCAAATTATACCAAGTAGAATCAAATTTCTAAAAAGGAAATTTTTACTTTCTATGTGACTTTCCTACAAACAAAATATATGGAAGGGGATTCCAAGGAAATGTGTGGAAGTCAGAAAGGAGATACATTGATTTTCAACTAAAATGTATACTGTTAAAAATTCCCATTTTGTATATCATTTTCCTCCTTTGCTCGTCTGTCTTCCTCCGACATTCATCTAGTAGAAACCGAAATCCTGATGAATTCATCCATCTGCCTTCTCAATGTCTGCATCTGGACTGCTATTGGGAAAATACAGGAAAATGGTCAGGGCCCCTCAGATGTCCAGGGTCTTGCTGAGCATTTGCTGTGAATAGGTTGTGTGTAGACAGAGTTAGTGCGCCTGCATGGTGCCATGATTTGGCTGGTATTTACTGCCTCGGGTGGCTTCCACACATACAGCCATGCTTTCCAACCCACAGCTTCCAAGGACCTGTTTGCTGGTTACATAGCTTATAGACCTGCGTGTGAGGGGTTTGGCAACCCAGCCTGGCGTGTGTGGGGTCTGGTGACCCAGCCTGCCTGGCTTGTGAAGGGTTCATGACCCAGTCTGTGAATGGGTTTGAGGGGTCTGTGAGCTGATACCCAGCCCTAGCTCAACAATTGGCCCAGTCGGTGCAGGATTACTGGCAGGTAAAAGAGCCCAACAACTGGCATAGTCATGTAGCTTTGCAACTGGCTATGTCAACAGGATTCCGACATTAGCCAGAGCCAGAGCTTTACAACTAATTACTACTCAACCAGGGAACGTATGGCTAAGAATATTTAACCAGAATCCTGGCAATCTTACTACAATTTTCAAATTAATTAATTTTAACACTCTATTTGAAAATCTCTCCATATTCCTCAATTCACCCACTCAGTAACTTAAACTAATCAGTGTATTCTCAATCATGGATGTTACAGGTAGAGTGGCTGTCCTGAGTAATTTTTGTTCAAGCAGTGACTCAGAGATCTGGGCCCTTTCCATTTTGTAAATTCATTCTTAGAATCAGTGTCCATTCAGAATAAACCACATTAGAAATTCAGAGGGAATTTAGTATAAATTAAATTAAATTAGGTTAAACAGGTGTTGAAATATTGAAAAAGCCAATACACTGAGGAAACACAAAGATAGTATCACCAGAAAGCACACACTGCCCCTAGGTGTGAGACCAAAGACAAGAAGTAGGAGTTATAGAATCTAGAAGTTTGTAAAAAATGCTGTGGAGCCAGGACTCAGATGGTTGAGGAGGGTCATTGTTTGGCTGTTACCTCTGAGACAGCACAATGAAAGTTGTTGTATAAATGCTGGAGATTGGTACCAACTGCTGCTGCTAAGGGGAAAGGGTCACCGTTAGTGTAGCACCGACAGGAGTAGACAGCAGACATAAAGGAGGAGGTAAGTCCCTTCTCTCCTCTTCCTCTCTTTGGCCTCTTTAGCGTTCCCTATTGGCAAAGCCTAACAAAGTCATCTGGCAAAGAAGAAATGCAATTTGCTAAGACCCCACTTCAGTATGATAAAGTAGGCATAGAAGGGTGGGTTGGAACTGAGAGGCAATAGTTTATTAACCAGCATAACTTTCTCTAAATGCTCAGGAAATTCTTAATTGAGTAGGAAATTGAAGAAAGAGAGAATCCAGAGATTTTCTCTTGGGAGAGTTAAACAAGTAAGCATAAATCTCATCCACCCATATTTAATTTAGCCAGAATTCAGACACCTGGATGCATCTAACTGCAAGGAAAGCTGGGACCTACGTGCCCTGGAAGGATGGGAGAACATAAGTATTATGGAGGGCTAGCAGTTTCTATCACTTCTCCACATCAGCCCCCTCACCCATGTACCTTGATTTGTATTTCACAAAGAAAGTTTTTCCCTAAATTTTACAACTGGACCAATTCTTTTCATGTTTTTACCAGATAGAATGGAGGAAGAATGTGTCCTTGTTATTACAGAGCAGTCTGACCATATGTGTTTGAGAGTTAACAACAAAAATCATGTGCAGAGCAAAGCATCAGGTGTGAGAAGTGGAAGAGGCAAGAATCAAAATTCCAAAGCCCCTAAAAGAGCAGGGATAATATCTCACTTGTTCTTCAGTTGCCTATATCTAGCAAAGGCACATAGCATACACATCGTTCCCAAACACTCATTTATTCAATTCAGTAAATATTCATTGAGCACTTATTATGTGCCACACATTGAGAAGAGACCGGTAAACAAAAAACAAAAATCCCTTCCCCTATGGAGCTTGCATTCCATGGATAATGATAGCTGACCTATACCAAGCATCTACTATGTGATTTCCTAAGTGATTTACAAATATTAGTTAATTTAATCCTCACAAGAATTCTGTAAGTATTGTTTTTATCCCCATTATTCAGATGAGAAAACTGAAGCACATAAACATTAAGTAACTTGTATAAGTAGTAGAGCTGGAATTCAAACCCAGACAAACAGGCTCACGAGCCCATGGCTACCTTACTACTCTGTATTATTACAGGTTAAAAGACATTTAGCATACAGACTTATTAAAGACATTTATCAGCTACTATTTGTTAAGTGATGAATGAAAGAAGGAATAGAGATGAATAGCAGGGCTATTCAAATCTAAAGTCTGGGCTCTTTACACTACTTTCTGCTGTGTTTCTGAAAAATAGAGCAGGTTCCTGTATCAGGAGTAGAACTGCATTCCTCTGTGAGGAAAGAAAATGTCTACCATATTTTCTAAAACCCTCCCCACCGCCAACTAAGATAAAGTGGACATTTCTTTCCCCACCTTTGCTACTTCTTAATTTACTTAACAAATATTCATTCAGTGATAATTAGACCATATGCCACACACTAGGCACTGGTGATACTAGGGATGAACAAAACAAACATGGTCTCTCCCTCCTGGCACATACATATTAGTTAAAGGGTACAGAGAAGTAAACAGTTACTCCCCCAAAAGGCATTATAATAGGAGGTATGGGAACTTGTGAGAGGAGGGACATCTAATTCTCTCTTGGAAAGAAGGTTTCCCTTGTTAAACTAAGATGAAGGTAAGACCCAAAGGATGAGTAGCAATGGTGGAGAGAAGAAGCAAAATGAGGATGAAGAAGAGTTCCCAGTAGAGCAGCAAGATGTTGAAAATCCCATTTTAGGATGTGTGCACTTCATTGAAAATAGGTCACCTTGACTGGCATGAAGCNTCCATGGATAATGATAGCTGACCTATACCAAGCATCTACTATGTGATTTCCTAAGTGATTTACAAATATTAGTTAATTTAATCCTCACAAGAATTCTGTAAGTATTGTTTTTATCCCCATTATTCAGATGAGAAAACTGAAGCACATAAACATTAAGTAACTTGTATAAGTAGTAGAGCTGGAATTCAAACCCAGACAAACAGGCTCACGAGCCCATGGCTACCTTACTACTCTGTATTATTACAGGTTAAAAGACATTTAGCATACAGACTTATTAAAGACATTTATCAGCTACTATTTGTTAAGTGATGAATGAAAGAAGGAATAGAGATGAATAGCAGGGCTATTCAAATCTAAAGTCTGGGCTCTTTACACTACTTTCTGCTGTGTTTCTGAAAAATAGAGCAGGTTCCTGTATCAGGAGTAGAACTGCATTCCTCTGTGAGGAAAGAAAATGTCTACCATATTTTCTAAAACCCTCCCCACCGCCAACTAAGATAAAGTGGACATTTCTTTCCCCACCTTTGCTACTTCTTAATTTACTTAACAAATATTCATTCAGTGATAATTAGACCATATGCCACACACTAGGCACTGGTGATACTAGGGATGAACAAAACAAACATGGTCTCTCCCTCCTGGCACATACATATTAGTTAAAGGGTACAGAGAAGTAAACAGTTACTCCCCCAAAAGGCATTATAATAGGAGGTATGGGAACTTGTGAGAGGAGGGACATCTAATTCTCTCTTGGAAAGAAGGTTTCCCTTGTTAAACTAAGATGAAGGTAAGACCCAAAGGATGAGTAGCAATGGTGGAGAGAAGAAGCAAAATGAGGATGAAGAAGAGTTCCCAGTAGAGCAGCAAGATGTTGAAAATCCCATTTTAGGATGTGTGCACTTCATTGAAAATAGGTCACCTTGACTGGCATGAAGCAGTTACTGGAGGAATGGCAAGATAGGAAAGAGCAGGGGGGAAAGGATGAAGGCACTGTAAGCCAAATGAGGGAATTTTAGCAGGGGAGAAATTTCATCTGCAATATGGAAGAATGGTAGGAATGGGGCAAGCCTGGAGTCAGGACCAGTTAGGAAGCTGTTGCTGTCATCTAGTGGCAAGGTGATGATGGTTTAGACTAGTGGTGACAGAAAGTAGCAGTCATATGTGAGAGATAACAAGAGATGGACTACTTTCCTATTATTAAGCTAGGCCTTCATCTGTGATAAGGCAGCCTGTTTAAGTTAAATAAAGAAAAAGATAACACCCTGAAATATTTCCTCTTACAAATATTACCTATTAATTGGTTTCCAGCAGTGCCAAGGCATTTGGCCTATTTATTGTGCTCTTTTCTTTCATAAGGGCCATTTAGAATAGTGGTTACACGTTTCGGTTCCGAATTCAGATAAAATGGAGTTGGATCCTGGTGCTGTCACTTCCTCCCTGTGTAACGTTAGGTAAGTTATTTACCTTTCTAAGCCTTTGCTTCTTTTTTTGTAAAATGGGACTATTCCTGGAACCCATCTGTAGTGGGCTGAAGGGTGGCCTCTAACAAGATATGTCCATATCTTAACCTCTAGAACCTGCAAATGTGACATCATTTGGAAAAAGCGTCTTTGCACATGTAATTAAGTTAATGATATCAAAATTAGATCATCCTATTATTTTCATTAGTTTCGATAATTTTTTTATTTCCTGCTTGATTTCTTCTTGGACCCATGNCCTCAGAAGCAGAATTTGAAGGATGGAAAGGTTAGGGCAAGGGACAACTGTTTTTCATTATAAGACTTTAAGCACTTTGATTTTTTTTAAAACATTTGCATGAATTACTTGACAGAAATATAAAAGTTATGAATGAACAATAAAATTTTATAATTATAAATTATGAATAAAGATATCCCTCTTATAAAATGTTCGTTTCAAAAAGCTAATAAGAAAATATTTCAAAAGAAGGGTTATGAAATTTTCTTCAGCACATCAGAAAAGCAATATCTTGAAAAGAGTATAAACAGTTTATCTGAGTTATTTAAAGAGAGTGTATATAAAAATGCCTGTGGAAATAATAAAATTTGTGCATGAAGAAGATAAACCAAAACTAACCACCGTTTTTTAAATTCTGCTA
>NW_007727623.1:353500-392926 GCF_000696425.1 Galeopterus variegatus | reverse complement strand
GCACTCAGGATCGCGCTGTGTCCCGACACGGGTGCTCCATTCCCGCCGCCATTTTCCGAAGCTGATTACCCTACATTTTGATGAAAAGATTTCTTTTTAAATTGGGAAAAAAATGTCCCTTAAATACCTTGCCATCTAGTGGGGGCATTAGAACATGTAAGTAAATATTGTTGTTTAATATATGCAGCAGAAGTGTGGACAATGATTAGAAGTAATGTAGAGAGGAAAATGACTTTTCTTTCGTGTACACAGAAGTGATTTAAAGGACTTATAAATCCTCCCTTATCCACAAGGGATACATTCCAAGCTACCCAGTAGATGCCTGAAACAATGGATAGTACCAAACTTGATTGCCCTCACTTGAAACACATTTCTGTTCATGCCTTCCACTCACAAATATAAGGACTTTTAATTTATAAATTAAGTAACAATTTATCATGGACTATGGATTTAACTTTTGCAATCTGAGGTGCAACAGCGAAACTAGCATGAATGTCTTTTTTATTCTTCACAATTTCACAGATAGAATAGTTATTCTTACTGTGGATCATAGCAACCTTAGCACACGATTTTTTTCTTTCCTTATGAGGTTCAAAACTTTCACCTTTTACTTAAAGGAAGCACTTTATGGCTTCTCTTTGGCATATCTGAATTGCCAGCATCGCTACTCACACACTTTGAGACTATTATACAGTAAAGTTGGTGTTACTTGGACACAATCACTGTGATACCGTGACATCCAATCTGATAACTGAGATGCTACTAAGTGACTAACTAGCAGGTAGCATAGATAGCATGAAAATGCTGGACAAAGGGATGATTCATGTACCTGGCAGGACAGACCTAGACGGTGCAAGATTTCATTAAGCTGCTCAAAATGGTGTGCAATTTAAAACTTATGAATTATTTCTTTCTGGAATTTTTCATTTAATATTTTTGGACTGTGGTGGTTAATAATACCGAAGAAAGTGAAACTGTGGATAAAGGGAGACTACTGCAACTAGAATTTTCCTGGAATACATGACATAGAGGTGAGCAGGACTTTTCAGAGAGACATCAGCATGTATAAAGATACAGAGGTGTAAAGAATATGCTGTTTTCAGGGAACTACAAGGAAGTTGGTAATGGTAGAAAGTAAAGGGCATGGAGGGTCAAATAATGAGGCATAATGCTGGAGAAATAAGCAGAGGATAGAACATTTCTCCCCACCACCACTATACACTTACCTGCATTAAGAACCTATGAGTTTATTTATGTTTGGATATCATAAAATATGTAAGGAAATTTTCCCCACCTCGTCTACCTTATGGAGACCATTTTTAAAGAGTGAATTTTATAGGGATATTTGAAAGATTAATTTGCATTGTTTTTAGTTTTCTGCTATAGTTTTTAAAAAAGCAGATACACTTTTTAAAAGATGAAGAATTAGGATTAGTTCTAGATAAATACTGTTTTGGCTTTGTTAAAAGACTCTTTAAATAGAAGTAAATGAAGAATATATCATGCTAGTAAAAGAACCTGTGTGTGTGTGTGTGTGCTGAATTATTTTTGTTCTATTCTCTTCACTCTTGTGTACTCATCATCATGTGCTGCCATTTACTGTGATACATTCTTCCTGAACACCTGCTGTAAAATGCATCAAGTCTTTTCTTGTACAGTGCTATGGGTTTTTACAGAACTGAGCAAGCCCAACATTAGACAGATAGCCTACAGACTGAATGATTTATTTGATTTAATACAAACACATGCTCAGATGTTGACATACAGAAATCCTTTTGAAAAGAATTATTTTTCAAAGAACAAAGAACATCATAACACTAGCACCTAATCCTGTGCCTGGCACATATTAGATACTCAGCAAATGTTTGTAGAATTGGATTGTTCTGTGAAGTCTCAAACTGGGTACAAAAGACTCCTTCAACTCTGGGGGGATCTGATTACCTTAAATAGCTATAATACAAATTGAAATGTCACTTAAAAAGCATCAGCAGCAGTTGAAAACTGAAGTCATGGCATATTGTAAGATCCAGATTTTAATTGGTCTCTTTAAATTAAAGGTATTGGTCTCTTTGCAGAATAATTACAAATCTAGTTAAAAGAAATCCTGTTTATCTTTATCTTTCTTTGCATAATGGAGAGGCATTGTCAAAAGGGGGAAATGTGTAATAATAAGTTGGAAACACTGGGCAGTTCTACTTCAAAGACATCTCTTAAATCTTCTTTTCAGGTTTACTGCCTCTGCTATTATTCATGTTCTAATTTAGGACCTCAAGATTGTATTAGCTTCCTAACTGGAAGTTGTACTTCATTACTGTGCTTCTTCCACACGCTGCCAGTCATCTCCTTTCTTAAAATACAAGCCTGTCCCTCTTCTGATTAAAAACCTTTAGCAGTTTCCTATGTACTATGAGATAAAGACCAAACTCCTTGGCATTACACATCATATGTAACATAATCTTACCTGTTGATTTTTTCTTCATCTACCTCCATATTCCCATGGTCCTAAGAATTCTCCACCAGTGCTTTTAAAATTTTTTAATGACATGTCACACATGGAATAATAACCAGTTGAAGTCACTGTGTGAAGTCTCTGGTTTCTCTGGGCCTTCTGGCCCTCCTGAGAGCTGAGGGAAACAGTATCTTAAGCACATGTCTAATCCATTCCCAGTGCAACCATTAGGTCTGTCTTACACTGTGACCACAATAAACCTCTTGCCCTCTCAGGAATGGTTTGTACATTGCTGTACCTTTCCTTCTTTGCACATAGTCTTCATTTTGTGTTCTCCCACCTTCTTAACCTGGTAAATTTTCCCCGTTTGTCATTTAAGGCCCAGCTCATTTGGATCAGGGAAATGTTTCTGGATTTTTAAAGAATATTAGAAGTTCTTTGTTTCAAATCAAACTCTCTCCTTATATCAATTAGTCTTGACTCTTAGAAATTCTCACTTTCCCCATTCTGAACTATTTTAATAACTTAATTTTAAGGTTAAACAGTTACCTACTGCATAAGTAATGATTTTATGTTTTAGAAAATACAAATAAGGCTGACCCTGTGGCTCACTCGGGAGAGTGCGGTGCTGGGAGCGCAGTGGTGCTCTCGCCACGGGTTCGGATCCTATATAGGGATGGATGGTGCGCTCACTGGCTGAGCGTGGTGCAGGCGACACCAAGGATTGCGATTCCCTTACTGGTCACAAAAAAGAAAAAGAAAAGAAAATACAAATAAAATTCCCATTTCCTTGTCTTTTTGTAAACAGTCTTTCCCCCATAGAATATATCATCCATGGTTTGATATATACCCATATCAAAAGGGTTACTTATCTAAAAGGTGTGCGTGTGTGTGCGTATGTGTGTGTTTGCATGTGTGTGTGTTACAAATATAAATCATTACTACTCACTCAGTTGTACTCTAAAGTTAAAAGATCTCAAATTATTTCTTGTGAAGAGGTTTATTAAGCTAAAAGCTGTAAGAGAAGAATTATGCAAATTGGTTTTCTTGGTATAATTGATCTTGATCTCTAACACATTCCTCTCATAATTATTTCTGCCTTTCCAAAAAAAAATTTTATGTATACATTAGGTAAATGTTGCTAATTTTATCTCATTAAATGAATGCCTTGTGGTATCAGTATCAATCAAGCATAATTTGATTCTTATCTCATCCTTAAATTATTAATTAATTTCGCAATTATTGTATATTTTGTCATCTGCTACTGCAATCATCGCCTGTTGATTAAAACTTGCTGCATTTAACTCTTTGTATGTTGACTTTTCTCTACTTTTAAAACTAGAAGTTCTTAAGTAAGGACAAAGTCATATGCTTCTTTGTATTCTTCATAGTGCTTTGCACAAAAAAATTGCTCAGTAGGTGTTTTTTTTAGCTACTTTTTAAATATCATGTGGGTAGTTAAGGTCTGATTATTTAGATTTGATATAAAATCTGTTTCACTTTCCTGATGTCTGTTCGGCAGATACTTCCCCTGACTTAAGTAGTTTACATCCTTTCTCAATGTCTTAAAAGCTTAATTACCAAATAATATAATGAAGAGTGCTCCTTGCAGGGACCAGCATATGACTTTTATGAAATAATGCTTTTTTTTTTTTTTTTTTTTTTTTTTCTCTAAAACCATTCTTCATTAAGTCTAATTACACTTTTAAAAAATTATGAAATTGCATAAAAGATATTATGAAATTGTATTACTGGAACACTGAGAATTTCATATTTTAAAAGATAGCAGCTCAAGTCAAAGATATAAAATATTTCCAGAAATCGGCTTGTATCTCTAGGTTGAGTAATGTGGATCACAGTATGGAAAGATTTAATAAATGCAGATGTGTTCTGGGGCCTCCTCTCTTTTAGGTTTCCTCCCTATCAGGTTTCTATTGAAGCATGTAAGCATGATTCTCTTCGAAGTTCTCCTTTCTCTGTTAAGAAAGTGCTATGAATTGAGCATTTTCAGAGGCCACAGTAAGAAGCAGGGAGAGGAGAAGGCAAATAGAGAGTTGTTAAATATCTATTCTCTTTAAACACTGAGATTTAAAAATATAAATTAAGAATCTGTATTTTGACCGGACTTTTCGATCCATTCATTTAACCTCATAGTTTTAGAATATTTATATTTTAGTTGTTCAAAGAATATTAATATCTGCCATGTACCAGGTATTAGGAATACAGAGATTACTAACATTTCCTATATTTAAGGATCTCAGAGTCAAATACTACAGTTAATTATATAAGAATAGTAATAATGATAATAGCTTTTAATATTTATTGAAGCATACATGCCTTGTGCCAAGCACTGTGATTATATCATTTGATTCATACAATTGAGTAGATATAGTAATAGGATAGGACTGTTAAGGATTTTAAGGTACCAAGAGTTTTAAGTGATTTGTTTAAACACACAGCTAATAAGTAATCAAGCTAGAATTTTAATCTAGTCAGGCTGGTTCTTTTGCCCTCACTTTTAACCTATTGTATGCCAAATTACAAGTTTAAAATCTAGTTATATACTCAGAAGAGTCATAAAAGTCTTCTCTTTTGCAGAAACTTCTAAGATGAGACTTGGAGCTTGCCTGATAGACAAGGAAGTAAAATGCCATTCTGAGCCAAGAGAGAAGTATGTGGGTAGGCAGGGAGGCAGAAAACAGCATGGTGAATTTGGCTGACTGGGTGCTGAGGTGCAATTAGAGCCACAGGGTGAAAAGTGAAAAGGAACTGCAGATAAGGTAGGATAGTTATGCCTAAATTATAGAAGCCTAAAATACTATGCTTGAACTTGGGCTTTTCCCTTTCAGGTGCAATTAAATGGTTAGAGTATAGGCAGTTATAATACTCACAGTTAGAATGACCATTTTAGCAATGATGTAGATAAAGAGGGAAAAAAAGATGGAAAAAATAAGACTGCAGGCAGAAAGACAATTAGCAAGGCAGTTATGATATTCTACTCAAGAGATGTTGGCTTGACTTCATTGATAAACATTTATTGAATGCTTTATATGTGCCATGGCTGAGCTTACAATGTTGAATAAAATGAATGTGATTCCTGCTGTTATGTTTTGCCTCCAGTTTGTTGGGAAAGACAGATGGTAAATACACGAATATATAACAACAAAGACTGAGTAGAAGTGATAGTTTCAACAGAGATTTAAGAGGTAGCGTTAACCACACCTATTAATCAATTGAATTTAGAGGAAGAGAGAGATGCCTAGAATAAATTCAAGGCTTCCTTGAAATAAATCAAAGCTCTTACCAAGGATCCATCTCTCTCCCCAGTTTCTGGAACTATTTCCTTTATGAATCATGATTCATTGATATGTTTTTATTAAAGTGTTAAGGCTCAGTGCTGCTTTTCTGTCCTAGAGGAAGGCACTCCCTCCATTCACATACACACCCTTGTTGCTCATATTGAATGAATGGGAGCCAGTGGGACCTGATTTTTCAATGTCTGTTTTAATGGTTTGGTTTGAACAAGTATTTTTTTTTTTTGACCGGTAAGGGGATCGCAACCCTCAGCATGGTGCGGTCTGCACCACGCTCACCAGTGAGCGCACCAGCCATTCCTATATAGGATCCGAACCCGCAGCCTCAGCGCTACCAGTGCCGCACTCTCCCGAGTGAGCCATGGGGCCGGTCCTGAACAAGTATTTCTATGCTAATTAGATTAGATTTGTACATTTGATAGAAAATGAAACTATTAAGTATTGAATTCCAGAATTTATAAAAAAGAAAAGGCAGCCCTATGGCTGTGGTATAAAGTTGCATAAGTAAGACTCCTCTGTGTGAAGTACCAGAAATGTTTTGAGTCCTTTATATATAAAAGTCAGAAGAAGAAAAGAGTATTGGTTTTGCAATAAACTAAGTCGTTTAGTGATCATGAGACTTTGTTCGGTAGGCTTTGTGCATTTAGTTAGGTAAGAATCACAGGGAATACTGTATGGAGTCTTAGAATTGGAGGCTGGACAGCCCACTTAAAAAGGTCATCTAATACAGTAATTCTTAGTCTAGAGCACATGGACAGATTTCAGGGGGACTCCTTGGAATTATTTGCAGAATTGTTTGGGGATGTTTTTGCATATGTGTAATTAGAGGGGAATTCTTGTCAGACGCACACAGGCCTCTCTGATTAAAGAGCCACCTTCATTTTCATACATGAGAAAATTGAGGCTGTTAGAGTTATAGAGACTTACTCAGGGTCTTTAGTAAGTCCTCAAAAAGGTAGTTCGCCCTATGATTTGTTTCTTTAATAATGGAGAGACCACAGCATCCAATATGACCTTGGATCCAGCAGGGTTCAGAGTATTAGATAGCCTTGGCCTGTTTCTTCATTAAGTTGCTGTCATGTGGTAATTTTAAAATAACAGAACATGCCATCATTCAGAATCCATTCTTCTACCCTAATATCCCAGAACAGTATTTTTAAAGAAATTCTGGGAAGGGTGTTAACTCATTGAGAATTCTACAGGAAGGAAGGCTCTTTCCTACTATTTTTTAAGCATAACTTTCACTGACAAGATCAGGCCAGAAAAAGCCTCGCTGGCTGTTGGCCCAGACAACGTTATAATCATTGAAGTGTATTCAACCTATACTGCCGGGGGACAGCTTCAACTAAAAAAAAGCACAGATGTATGCTGTGTTCCGATGCTTAGCTGATGTGTATGCTCTATATCCTTTGCTGTGGTGTTCTTTTGGCTATTAGAAAGGAAATTTTAAAATAGCCTAGAATTTGAGGTTTTTCCAAAAGAGCGAAAAGAATAACTTCAGCTTTATAAAAATAACTATTATATAATAATAACTAGCTGTATAAAAATAACTAGCTATTTACAGCTATATTCCCAACAACTATGACAGGGCCTGGCACATAGCAGATGCTTAATTTTTTTTTTTTGATAAAAGAATTATTTAAATTTATTTTGTTACCTATGTTGTATTTCAGAACGAGATTTTTTATTTTTATTTGCCCGTTGATAATGAGTATTGTGTTGTACTAGCAGAATAGCAGAATAAAAAGGACTGATTCAACACTCAGAAACCCCAGATTTGAGTCAATTTCTGCAGTTTATTGTATGGTCTTGGGCCTCATTTTCTTTGTCTTAATAGGGTTATAACAATAGCTAATTCCCAGAATTTGGATGAATATTATATGAGAAAAGTGCTTTCTAGATTCTTCAGGGCTATCTAAAAATTGTTATTTATCCTAGATAAAATTTTTAATATTTTGAAAATACGTGTTTACTAGAATCATCTGAATTTGCTGAATTCTGTATTTGTTTTAGGTAGGAAAGAAGTAATCACCGTGATTGAAAGGAAATTTTGAATTTTTTGATTAAGTACATTTTAAGGAAGTTAATTATGCATCATTTCTACCTAATGAATTAATGTTAGGTGTGAGAAATAGTCTGCCAGTAATTAAAGTATTCACTTTTAAGCAAAGGAAATACACACACCATATATTTTTAATTGAATTTTTGTTTGCTAATTTATACATAACTTAAGAATTAATAGATAATTTCGTGGACACTCACCATGTTCCTAAGTATTGTAATAAGTACAAAAAGTGTATGGCAGCATTTTCCAAAGTTGAAATGGGATATTAGCTTTTGAGATGTTCCATGATTGGAATTTCTGATAAAATTTCTACATGCTACTGTAGCCCTCTCTTGGAGATTTTTTTTTTTTTTGGCAGCTGGTCGGTACAGGGATCTGAACCCTTGACCTTGGTGTTACCAATACCACACCCTAACCAAGTGAGCTAACTGGCCAGCCCTCTTGGAGATTTTTAATGTCCATTAATATAGATGCCATAAATCCCTGCATATTGAAACCTATATAAACTGTTAATTTTGTTTCTACCCAGTATTTTCCAAGCTTATTTAACTAAAAAATCCTTTTTTTCTATTACATGTATTCACATTTACTGGACTATTTTATGAAACACTAGTATGAGATATGATGGTTTATTTACCTCATGAGTTTTAATAACCTATTTGGAACTCTAAGCATGAGCATGATAAGATAAAACAAAACAAAAGCAAAAAAAAAAAAAAAGAGTTAGCTGTGGCATTGAAGTGGTTGTGATACCTGTCACCTATATTCATTACCAAATCACAGAAATTGATTATTGGTCTTTCTCCTATGTGACTTTGTATGTGACTTTTCCCTAACTGCTTAGTCAAGGAAGATAGAGAAGACCCAAAAATACCTCTTTTCCCCTTAAACTTACTGATTTGTAAATACTGAGAATCTAACAAATGCAAGTTGCTATTCTTTTTTTTAACTAACTCTAGTTATAATTTATATATAATAAACTGCACCTATTTATATGTACAGTTCAATTAATTTACATATATGTGTAAACCTATGTAATCAAAGTGCAGAATATTTCTGTCACCCCCAAAAGATTGCTTTTGGTCCTTTACAGTCCATCTTTCTCTCTTCCCCAGGCTCCAGTCAACCACTGGTGTGCATTTTGTTACTATAGATTATATTGGAGTTTTCTAATATTTTATGTAAATATAATTATATAGTATATACTCTTTTACGTTTGGTTTATTTGACTCAGAACAATGAGTGCTGAGACTCATTCATGTTGTTGCATGTTTCTGTAGTTTGTTCCTTTTTGTTGGGTAATAGTCCATTATATATTTTGTTTATGCACTCATAAATTGGTAGACATTTAGGTTGTGTATAGTTTGGGGCTATTATGAATAAAGCTGTTATGCACATCCATGTACAAGTCTTTGTTTGGATATATGTTTTTGTTCTTCTTGGGTAAATATCTATGAATGGAATAGTTGGGTTGTTATGATGTGTTATGTTTAACTTTTTAAGAAACTGCCAGATTGTTTTCCAAAGTGGTTGCACTACTTTATATTCCCGTTAACAGTGTATGTACATTCTAGTTGCTCCAAATCCTTGATCAATCTTTGGTATTGTCAGTGTCTTTAATTTTAGTCATTCTTATGGGAATGTAATGGTATTTCGTTGTGGTTTAAATTTGCCTTGATCTGATGATTAATGACATTGAGCATCTTTTCATGTACTTAGTTGGTAACCATATAACTTCCTTTGTGAAGTGTCCAGTTTTTTTGCCCATTTACTCTTGGGTGGCTCATTTTTTAAATTATCGAATTGTAAGAATTTTTTGTATATTTTGGTACAAGTTATTTGTCAGATATGCATATTGTGAATATTTTATAATTACCAGTTTATCAATTTTTTTTACACTTCTAGAAGTTTTATAGTTTTAGCTCTTTACATTGAGGTTTATGATTAATTTCAAGTTAATTTTTGAGTATGGTACAAGGCATAAGAGTCAATGTTCATTTTTTATATATGGATGTCTAGTTGTTGCAGCACCATTTCTTGAAATACTTTCCTCATTGAGTGCCTTAAAAATCAAAATGAATGTGTGGACTCGTATTCTGTTCTATTGATCTATATTTTTATCCTCTAGACACTAACATTGTCTTGTTTCTTTAGCATTACAAATTTTGAAGGCAAGTAGTATAATTCCTTCAGCTTCATTCTCGACCATGCTCTAACTGAGTGAGCTAACTGGGCAGCCCAATTTTGCTCTTTTTAAAGTTGCTTTCATTATTCTCAGTCGTTTGCATTTCCATATATTTTTATATGGAACTATGCATTTTCATATAAGTTTTATAGTCAGCTTGCAAGTTTCTTTTCAAAAATTCTTGTGGAATTTTGATTGGAATTGCATTGAATCTGTAGATACATTTGGAAAGAATGGATAAAATATTGAGTCTTAGTCCACAAACATGGTACATCTCTTTATTTAGGTCTTTACTAACTCTCAAGGGTTTTCTGTAGTTTTTAGTGAAGAGTTCTTTTTTAAGGTGGTTGGTAGTCTTCTTCAGAGTCTATCTCTACTGATTTGTTTTCTAGTTCTATCAGTTGCTAAGATAGAAGTGTAAAAATTTATTATTATTGTGAAATTATATATTTATCCCTTTAATCCTGTCAGTTTTTGCTTTATATATTTTGAGGCTTCATTATTAGGATCATACATGTCAGGAACTGTTGAGGTTCTGGGATTTTACCCTATTCGAATGCTTATAAGTTAGTCTACCTCAATTTCATAAAGGTCAGCAAAGACATGAGATTCCAGGGTCAGAGGAAAAAAAACAGTTTATTACTCACAGTTTATTACTCACAGAATATCATCATTATTTGGTGCTCATTCCCTAAGAATTAACCACATGAGATTTTGATGTTCATATTTTCTGTGGTGTTTTGAGGGAGAGTGGATTGTTTCATATTTGATTTTTTAACTAGAAGATGCCTAAGTTCCTGTCTTTCTTAGTATCTGTATTTACTTCCATCAAACACTCTTTCTGGATATTTCATATTCAGAACTACACATATAGATATGTTCTCTTTTATACTGTTTATAAGTGAGTGTCTCTTAAATCTTTAAGAAATGTCACTTCTGATTTTGCCAGCAACAAAAGTAATTTTTAAAAATTTTTTGGAGGTGACAGGTATCTACATTTTGGAGTGTATCATTTCCAGTGTCTTCATTTCTTCCTGAAGATTCAATATTCTGTCTCATGTCATTTCCCTTCAGTCTGAAGAACTTCTTTCACATTTTCTGTAGTGCAGATCTGCTAAAAGCGATTTTCTTTGTTTTCCTTTATCTGAAAAATTGCTTTTTTCATTATTGAAGGATATTTTCACTGGGAATAGAATTCTGTGATGACATTTTTATTCTTTCAGCATTTTAAAGATGTTATTTTATGGGTTTCTGCCCTCTATTGTTTTTGATTTGAGAGTCATTGGTGATTTGAAACATTGTGCTCTATATACAATCTGGCAACTTCCAAGAATTTATTTATCTTTGGATTTCAACAGTTTGACTATGATGTGTCTAGGTGTATGTTTTTTGTTTTTGTTATTTCTTTTTATCATGTTTGAGATTGGCTGAGCTTCTTGATTGTGCAAATTTATTTTTTACCAATTTGGGGAAATTTTTAGCCCTTATTTTTTCAAATATTTTTTTCTGCCCCATTTTCTTTTTCCTTCTTCTGGGACTCTAATTATACATATGCTAGAGCCTTTGATATGGTTCCACAAGAGTGATCTTTTAATATAAATCTTATCATTTCACATTCCCACTTAAAACCTTCCAAGGGCTTCCATTTGTAAGTGGAATACAGTCCATACTCTTTATGTCATTCCAAGTCATGTGATCTACCCATAACACTCTCTCTGACCTCATTTCCTACCTTTTTTCCTCTTAATTCACTATGCTTCTGCCACAGTGGATTTTTTTCTTTCCCTAGAACATGCCAGTTATTCTTATCTTTGCACTTGATATTCTCTTTAACTTGAATGTTCTTCCAGCAGATCTCTGTATGGCTAACTCCTTTGGGTATCTTCATAAGTTACCACACCTCAGAGAGGCTCTCTCTTACTACTCCAGCTAAAAGCTGCCCCATTCCCTCAATAGACAAACACACACACAAATTTTAGACCTATATCTTTTTTTTAAACAGCTTTATTGAGATATAATTTGCATACTATAAAATTCACCCATTTCACATACTTATTGGTTTTTAGTATATTCACAGACATCTGTAATCATCACCACAGTCAATTTTACACATACCTATCTTATTCGTATTTTTTCCTGGTACTGAGAACAATGTCTAGTATGTAATACACGTTCAATAAAGCCTTCTAAATAAGTAAATTCATTAGTCCCAGGATAATTTAGGCATTAACCTTCAATACAATATTAGGGAAGTTCAGAGTTATTGAAGGAAGTTACAAAAGTTCCTTTTGATATAATGAGTGCAAATCATATGCACATTTCTCTAATACAGAATTTTACTTACCTGATAGTTACTGAGAAGCAAAAAGCCTCCCAGAAATATTGCTTTTCTATTTTTTTTTTTTTTTTTTTTTTTTTTTTTTTTTTGTCTTTTTTTTTCCGTGTCCGGCAACGGATCGCAACCCTCAGTGTTGCCCCCGTACCGGACCGGGGACCGGCAACGGGATCGCAAGCCTCGGTGCTGCTCCCGTGCCTCGCTCAGCCAGTGAGCGGGAGCCGGTCTGTACATGGGATCCGAACCCTCGGGCGGGAGCGCCGCCGCGCTTCCCAAGCGGCACACCATCCAGTGCGCCACCGGGCCGGCCCTTGAAAAGTATTCTTGACATTGTTTGTATCTTTGAAATGGATTATCAAATCTTCAGTACTTGTTTTATTTATTAATTATGGATAATAGTGGGTTATATATGAGATTCTCGACATCTTCTTTCCCTGACTGCTTCCCATGTGGAATCCGAGCCTGGTAAATCCATGTTACCCCATCTTCTTTATAGGCCTTGATGCGACCTGGAAGAATTGATAGAATCATCTATGTGCCTTTACCGGATGCAGCAACAAGAAGAGAAATATTTAACCTGCAGTTTCACTCTATGCCAGTGAGTAAAGAGGTTGACCTGGATGAACTCGTCCTCCAAACTGATACATATTCAGGAGCAGAGGTAAGATAGTTCTCAAAATAGCTTGGTGGGAGGGACGCAGTGGCTTGGGGTCATTATAAGAAAGTAACTGCTTGCTTCCAGCTCCTTTAAATGATATACTAAAAAATCTTATAGTAAATGTACTGCATGACAGATAATCACTAAGTTAAATTGCATTTTAAATGACCTCTGTTATGTCCCAATTGTTTTTTAAAAGCCAGTGAGATTCTGTCTGGCTGAAAGGAAAAAACTCATTTGTTGCTAACAAATATTGTACCAGCTGGGTAGTTTTTATGTAGTACAGATTTTAGGATAGGTAAAACTTAGCTTTAGAAAAAATATAAGATCTCATCTTTTTTTCTCTTTCTGTCTTTCTTTGTCTTTTCATCAGAATGAAAATGGTGCTGCAATGTTTGAAAGCCAAAATTGGTTGTTTTTGTTTTTTTTTATAGTAAAATGAATTCAAAGCAGAACCTCAGTCACTCAACTCCTACAAACTCAATGCTTTACAAACTGTGACGTAACTTATTTCCTCCCCAGGCTAAGGCCATATCCTTCAGCACAGAACCTACTACATGGTACTTGTTTAACAAACAAACTGGGGGAGAGAGGGAGAAAAAAATATTTTTAGGAAAAATAGATTTCTGCTTCTCATTTGTCATAGAAAGAGCCATAATGTAGGCACACACCCTGCTACAGGCACAGCCACTTTCTCGGAGTTGGAGTGTCTCTTTGGGCACTTTTGATATAAGAATGAAAATAGTGAACAATTAGTTGTCTTCACAGGACAGTTGTATATTACATTCAAGTTTATGTAAAATTAATTTTATTTAACTGTACACTTTTAGCTGTATGAACAAGAATTTGGCCAGGTGAGCTGGAGATGAGGAAATTCTTGGCACTGTAATTGTTTTTTAGAAACAAAACGTTTAAGTATAGTGAGTATTTTTTATTTTTATTTCTAATTAAAATGTAGAGAATGATTGAGATGGAGATAATACTGGTATTTTTAATAACTGGGATAAGGGGATGTTACTTTAAAAAATATTTTCTTTTCACCTGGTGATTTATTTTGCCTGATCAACATTGTTCCATAAAAGCTAATATAGGTCCGATGTTTAAAATAGCTCCTTATACCACTCTCTGAGTTACTCCATTTTCCCCCTGGAGAAGGGTACACAGAAAATTGAAACATTTTTAAAAGCTTCAGGAGGATCCCAAGAGGAAGTTTGTCACCAGCTGGAAGGGGAAAGCAGTCACTAGGGAGCAGCCTCCTAGGAAAGGCTGACACAACAGTGTCCTTCTGCCATCTCTGCCACCCACCACTCACTCCCCTTGGTGGCTATGGCCCTCATTGTCTTTGGCTTCTTGGCTATAGCTCTCAGTAAATGGAAAAACATGTTGCCATTTAAAAGCAGATGGGAATTCAGCTTAGGAGGAAGTAAGAGGTCTTTTTAGGTTTTAGCTATTGTTTTCTTTTGCTTTGATTTTTGTTTTTTAAGTGATCTATAGCAGATTCCACTTCATTTATTCATTTGTCTTTTACCAAATTATCCTGGTTACTTTTGGAAAAGTTTATCTCTGACAGGAAATCAGCTATCACAGATATGTGCACATGAAAGCCATACCTGGCCTCATTACCCTGTGTGCCCTATGCTTAGGAACAGAGGTGAAGAGTGAGATACCTAATTTCTTTTCTGTATAAGAATCTCCTGACATAGGCCAAAAACTGATATCTGTAAAACTTGGGTTAAATTTTTATTTGCATTTGGATGTTAACCTCCTTTTAGTGATTATCTCATTAAGTGAAATTGGTAATATCTCTAACAGCCAGGTATCAGCTATATATTTTATAAATACTATATAGGCAATCATACCATTTATGTCATATATCAAGACTTGAGGATTCTGCTGATAACACCAAGGTCAAGGGTTCAGATCCTCTACCAGCCAGCTGAAAAAAACAAAAACAAAACTTAAGGATTCAAATTACAGGAGAGGCAATAAAGTGTGTGTGGGGGGGGATTTTAATGTTGCAGTTGAGTAAAATTTAATAGAATCTTAACTCTTTTCTTCCAGGGTGGTTTCAGGCAATTATTTAACTCCTTTGAACCTTGGTAGGCTCATTTATAAAATGTCTATGTGACTGAAGTTGTTTTGAGGATTAAATGAAATAACAGATGTAAATGCTCAAGAGACAATACATGATGTATAAAGAGAGCTTCATAAATGTTATTTCCATTCATCCTTTCTTCCTCTTTTCATTTCAATATTTATATTTACCACTGAAATATTGGATGATATTGCTACAAGATGGTAATATGTTTTGCATTGCCTAAATAACTAGATATATAATTTATCTGAAAGCTAAATAATTGTTTGCCTCTTATCCTTTTCTTTAAAATGTAAGAATTTGCTTAATATAGTGATTATTTAGTGTAATCTTGTGAACCTAGAAAGTCTTTTTAAATAATTTGTTGAAGTTAAATACATTTCACTCTAAATTTTCAAAAAGCTTTAAGTTCATGTAAACTTAGTCTATTTATCCCTATTTTATTAAAATGGTCTGTCTTTCCCTGAAGTTGCTTTTGTAGTCTATGCCCTTCTGGGTCTAATAATAGCTCAAGGTCTTCATGCCAGCTTGACATAAAAACAATCACCTTCTAGTGTGCCCCATTAATTCAAGAAGGGTTCTATTCACCATGCTTGAGCTATTATAGCTGATAAAAGGAGAGCCTTAAATTACTTTTCTTTCTTGCTGATTAACATTCCTTCTGACATCTTCTCTTTTTCTCCCACACAGTGGAAACATAAGGAGCAATTAAGCCACTTAGAATGTCTGTGCTCTTCCTACATGAATGAAGTCTCTTGTGACAGTGTTCCCCAAACTAAAAAAATCAGGATCAGTGTATTAGAATCTGGTATAGATTGACTATTTCTCTGACCAGTCTATCTAACAACACATCTGAGCTATGAATAAAGATCCTAAAGCAGGACAGGACACCCTTTGGCCTGGTCTTAAACTCTCTGTTGTTAGAAAACTGCTGGCAAAGGTGTACCTGTCTTCAAAGTGAAGCAGAGCACCACAGTACTTAGCAACCTCGTGTATACTGTCTGCAACCTACTTTTCCCCCCTAATCAGAAACTGCTCTATGAAAGCATGCTGCTATAATTCACTGGTCTACTGTTCTTATTTGAGATCTTCTTTGTTGTCTCTCCACTCTTTCTTCTGCTTTTACCCTAAAATTTTATATCTGTACACAGTAATTTCAAAATATTCTAACTTATTGAAATCACTACTTTATCACTAATCCATCATGACCACACCACCCAGAAATGGCCTGTCCTTTGAACTCCTTTACACTTATTTCTGTTACACTTGTCTAGCTCTTAGCATATTTTTTCCTTGTAGTTATTACAACATGAGCAGCTGCCTCATTTCCCCAAACAAAGATTCTCTAGGGTAGAAAACAGGTCTTGCACTTCTTGGAATCCAGCAAAGCATTCACTAAAATGGCACTTTGTAGTTTTAATTGTCTTTTTGTATACATCATCTATTGAAGTACCCTCACTCTGTAAGAGCAGTAGTATAGCAAAAGAACTAAAGGCAAGCAAATGCAATTCACTTGTCTGAGGTTCCACAGCAAATAAGTAACAAATCCAGGACCAGAAATCAGATCTTTCAATTCCTGTTGAAGGATTCCTCATGATCTCTTCTTGCCTCTGAGTCAACAAAACAGTCTTTGAAACTGTTTTGTAGTTCCTTTGACATCTCTGACTTTTTTTTTTCCTTTTTGTCTTTTTTTTTTTTACTGACCGGTAACGGGATCGCAACCCTCAGTGTCGCGCCCGTACCGGGGACCGGCATTGGGATCGCAACCCTCGGTGTTTCGCCCGAACCGCACTCAGCCAGTGAGCGGGAACGGGTCTCCACATGGGATCCGAACCCTTGGTGGGAGCGCCACCGCGCTCCCAAGTGGCGCACTCTCCAGTGCGCCACCGGGCCGGCCCGACATCTCTGACTCTTTGATAAAGGTTTGCCTAGTCTTATGGATAGTGAGTTAGCAAACTAAACAGCAGATATGAAACATCTTTACCATTTTTAAATGTATTTCTCTTGTGGTAATTGTCTTTTACCTTGTTTCCATCTTCCTAAAAAGGTGTAAGCTACTTGAAGTTAGGAACTTTGTTTTTCTTTATTCATTTATTTTATTTCTTGGGTTTTATGAATAAGACTTGCAGTTTAGAGGTAAAGACATATAAACATCTAAGTTCTATATAATATGTTTATGTGACATGATCTAGTGACATGCAAAGACTATGGGAGAAAGAAGAGAGAATAACCCACACTAGCTGGCATTAAAAGTGACAGTTGATGCTCAGAAAGGAATATTTGACCTGAGTCTTAATGGGTGAATAGGAGTCCCCTGAGTAGAATATTCCTGGCAGATAGAAAGGCAGAGATGCATGAAAGAACATGATGTGTCTAGAATCAGTTAAAAGTTGGATATGACTGGAAGAAAGAGTCTGTGTATGGAAGGTAGTAGGATTGTTAGACCCAGAAGAGCATAGACTACAAAAGCAACTTCAGGGAAAGACAGACCATTTTAATAAAATAGGGATAAATAGACTAAGTTTACATGAACTTAAAGCTTTCTGAAAATTTAGAGTGAAATGTATTTAACTTTAACAAAGGAAGCAGAAAAATAGGTCAGACTTAAATGTGAAGGAACGTGGATATCTTGCTTTTCTCCTTTGAGCAATGGAGAACCATTGAAAAATACAATAAGGAGTGTTGTGGTCAGGTTTGTGTTATTGAAAGATTTGGTAGCATTTGTGTCCAAAGCCACCACTAGCTAACCTACTAAGCACTTTTATATGAATTCAGAAAAGGTGCTCCTTCACCCCACTTGGTGACAGTTTCCTGTTACAGCAAAAAGCTTGTCAAGGAGAGTAGAAGCCACATTTCAGTCCCTATTTGTCCCCCTTAGCTGGGCACCCTTGTGTGGGCACAACTACATCTGTACAAGGCTGTCTTATTTTTGTCTTATGCACCTTTAGGTCCCTCTCAGTGCCTAGCACAGTTACTTCATATAGAGTTGATACATGTTCATTGAATAAACAAATTTAGATTTTATATCTCAAAGAGATAAACTGCTTTCTGTGTCCTTAAGATTTGCCTCAGGAGTCCTTGGACAAAAATAAATTGGGAATATTAAACATGTCTTTTGTGCAACATTAGCACCTTAAACCTGCCATGAGGTATAGCACCTGATATGAATTACCAAAATACTGAAAGTCAGGTGGATTATGTCCTCTGAGCCATATTATGTAACATGTAACTTTGAATAAATTCCTAGGATGAAGATCTTACCCCTGCAGCTCTGTTCAGTGGCTAAAATATGGCTACTCTGTTGTAAATGAATTATGAAAGTCTTTCAGAGCAAAAATCAGCATGTATTAGAAGAAGATGTTTAGAACTTTAACTTTTCAGCCAGTCCTACAGCCTTCTTCTTACCCCTTCCCCTGTAATTTATGATCTACATGCTAAGTGAAAACACTTGGCAAAAGCCAAGACCCACCTTAGGTATTTACTACAATATAAGTTTGGCCAAAGCATTTATCATTTCTGTAACTCACTTCTCATCTTTTAGTAAGGAGGTGGGTATATGGGTCTGAATGGTTTTTTTTTAGTGTTAAAAATCTGTTGTAGTTATACTCGTATACCTGTCATAGATTAAGTAAATTGTATAAGGAATCTCTTAGGGGTTGGACCTCCAGGGATATGTTACATGGTTATGCTTCTTTTACAATCCTTCTAGAAACCTAAGATCTTGGGATCTTAGTGCCTTTAACTACTTACTTCTGTGGCCTAGAGATCCTAATCATGCACCGGAAGAATGAGAACTTTAAAAGAATCTGACAGCACATAGAACTCAGATTTTAATAAAATTCTTTTAAGCAAACTTTAACAACTTTCCACTGAATAGAAATAAAAGTTTTGGGATTCCAGTCAAGATGGCAGAATAGACGGTCCCGAACATCGCTCTCTCCCACAAATCAACCAATTTACAACTATAAAAATGCAACAACAGCCAAACTGAGACCGCTAGAGCTCAGGGGAAGAGGAGGAGAGACCTACGGAGTTCATGAAGGTGGGAGAAGCCACGATTGAGAGAAAGAAAAAACTGCCCGGAATGTTTCAGGCTGCAGCCACTTTAAGGCCAGAGCTGCTGAGCACATGGAGCAGGAGCCAGCAGGAGCCGGCAGGAGCCGCAGCTGTGCCCTTCAGATGGAGTTGCTTGGAAGCAGCAGAGGAGAAGCGGGCCTTGGTGGCCCCCAGGACAGCGAGATCACTAATAGGGTTCCCATAGACCCACACAGGGGCGAGGAGCCAGAACAACTGAAAAAAGGAGCTATTCAGAGCTGGTGAGTCATTGCAAGGGACTGGCACAAAGCCTGTCCCATGGGAAGTGTTTGGAGCACAGGCAGTGGGTGAGATGAGCCCACCGGAAGATCTCTGGATCACTGGGACACAGCAAGGACAGCTGATCCACCCCCCAATCAGCACAGGACCACTCGGAGGAGACAGGTCAGGAATATAGAATTGCATGGGGTGCAGTTTGATGAAAAGGCGCAGGCCCAGATCAGAGTTTCTACACAACCCAGGTGCACTGGGTCTCTGGAGAGCCAGAAGTACCTATAAAGTCAACCATTAAATCCTGAGCTGCACAAAAAGGCTTTCCTGGGGAAGCAGCAGCAAAGCAGCAATTTAGCTCAACCACACAGCTCAAGTACTGGTTCTCACTGGAAGTTCCCCCATTTTAGAAATAAGCAAAGGACAAAAAATTAGTTCTGGCCCAGGCACACCAACAGCAACTCAGAGACTGCTAGGGGACCCAAGGTCTGCAGCTGGGAACCGGACCCCCCCTGTCTGTAACCAGGCACACCATCAGTGCCAAGGAGCATGCCAAAAACATCACCTCCATGTGGGTGGCCCACCATAGCCACCACAGTAACCACGCTGCCATGAAAGTGGCTAGACATCACAACCACCATGCAGATGATCCACCAGCCACCGGAGTACATTGGCACAAGGAAAGTCATCAGCAGAGACGAAGAAAAGAGGATGTCTTTCTCCACAAAGCCTATTCCAGAGTGACAGAAGAAGCAGCTGCTCTATGATAATATTGGGGGAACTGAACACACCTCTCAGCATTGGACAGATCATCTAGGCAATAAATCAACAGAGTAACCATTATTCTTTCAGAGGGATAGAAGAAATCTAGGGTTATTAGTGGTGGGAGGGGGGAGGGAGAGGGGGATAGGGAGAGATTGGACAAGAGGCATAAAGAATAAGTACAATTTGTAACTATATATATAATAGTAATATTGATTTGATCAACACATGTCAACATTGAACCCCCAAAATATGTATAATCAGTCATGAATTCAATTTAAAAAAAAGAAAAAAAATAAAAGTTTTACCTGCTCAGAGAGTCTAAGGCCTAGTGTTTTTTTTTTTTTTTTTAAAAGTAAGCATTATTCAGAAAGGAAATGGATGTTCAATGAGAATCTGGCTAGCAGCAAACTTCATATAGCATCTTAAATCTATAGAAGTATTACAGGCAACAAGTTAGTCAAGACCTACCTGATAATCCAGCCCCCAAGGCTGGTATCTAGGGTAAATCTGTATCTATGGAGAATTACTCAAGCTCAAGCCAGTGGTCATGCTGATTTGAGCATTTTAACATTCCACCTTGTTTCTCCTCTTCCAAATTCTCAGTCTTGTCTATGTCCTCATGTTGGTTCTACCAAATTCTTGTACAAACCATATAATCTGTGCTTTTTCATCTTCTATAGAGTGATAAAATTTAGGGGTTTTATCAACTTGAGAGGAGATATGATTAAAAAAAAATGTAAGGGCCGGCTGGTTAGTGCACTTGGTAGAGCATGGTGCTGATAATGCCAAGGTCAAGGGTTTGGATCCCCATACCAGCCAGCCACAAAAGAAAAAATAAAAAAGGACGTGTAAACATACTGTTACCTTTGTAGCACAGATTCTGGGAAGGTCAGTTTTTTTGTTTGGTTATTTGAAGTACTGGAAAGCTAATTATAATAATTCTAATTGATGTCTATATGAAGAGTATGATGCCACCAATACCTGTGAAAATTGTTTCTTCTTTAAGAACAGTTTTTACTATGTGAAATTGCATTATGGTTAAACACATGGCTTATGGAATGAGAAAGAGCTAAATCCAAATGCCAGGTCTGCCCATTTTCTAGCTTCGTGACCAGTTGCCTCATATGTAAGTAAAGGTAAGCAAGGTCCCTACTTCCAGGAGTTGTTGTCCAGGTTAGATGAGATAATTCATATGTGTTTATCCTAGTAAACACATAGCAAGTGCTTAATAAATCATTTTTGTTGTATTTTTATAATTAGCAAATTCAATTTGATCTCTAATATAAAAAACTACAATTTGCCTAATTTTTCCATGGTTTGTTGCCATATATTTTATGAATACTTATAATGAGTGCTTCATATGTATGTCTTGTTTTGAGTTTTAATGGTTTGTTCTTTAAATTCAAACTATATTTCATAGTTACATGAAGCATTTATTTTAGCTGGTTTATATTTATAAACATCTGTAATCCCTATTTTTATTTTTCCTTGTTAAAGATGTATACTATTTTTTACCTTTCAAATGTGTAAAGCTAATGTTTCTTAACAAAGTATCTATATAATATCCCTATTTCAGCCTATTCTTTAGATAATACCTATTTCTCCCCTACACTTTAATTCTAACTTATTTTTAAAACATAAATATTGTTTAAAAAAAAAAGTGAACCTAGCAACTTTAGAAAGTTGAAGATTTCTGTTTCTACCAGAATAGTCGTTTAGGAAGGAAGCATACCTAATTACCATGTCCTTTCTTTTAGGTTAAGATTGGACCCAAGTATTTAGATAAGGTTCAGAATTCCACTGCTAAGGACAGAAGCACCACATGTCTATCATTCTGTGTATGATAGCTGCAATGGGCATATTCTCATTCCTCATCCTTAAATAACTGTAATTCTGAGTTCTGAAAGATGTCATTCTATTAAAATATTGCTAAAACTCTATAAAGTGGTTGCTCAGAGTTGCAATGCAGTAATTAACTTGTTCTTAATATACATTTCATTAAGTTTTGGAAATTTAAAAACAGAATCTAACTGTGCCTTAGCCTATAAAGAAAAGTAGGAAGAATTATGAAGTTTCGCAGGGCTTTCTTTTGTCGTTGTTTTATTTATGTTTTTTAACCTCCAAATATTATTTCTGATGTTTTTTTAATAATAGCTAGCTCCCTTTTTTACTATTAAATTCTGGAAAATGGCTTTATATTGCTTTTATATTGATAGGAAACCTTCCCTGTTCATTTAGGAGAAAAAAAAATATTAGGTATAATACGCATGCCACTTTGCCATTTTTAAAAAATCACACTATTTTTGGCATTTGGACAAGATACTCTTTCAGTGGTAGCAAACGTAGCCCCTTGGCATATTTTTATTCCCTTCAAAAGAATCCTTAGGGGGTGGTTTTACATTTAAAAGCAAGAATTGTGTCTAGTTTGCTTAGGTTTAACTTCTTGCCATAATCTTTAAAAACATAATAGGTCAAGCAAACACTCTTAGGTATAAAATTAGTACCAAAAGACCTCATTATAATAACTTTTTCTATAATATCCTATGGCATAAAATACTATATAACTATGTCCAATATTATTTTGAACTTTTATTGTTGCTTCTCTGGTAGTGATACATCTTGAGGACCTCCAAGGGACCTAAACATAACTTTATAGATATTTGAAGAATCAGTTGAGTTGCTGCCTGAACCAAATATGTCTGTAAAGCTGTGTTTAAATATAGCTCAGTGAATAAAGTGATCATGCCTCGCAAGATATCCACCCATGAAGATTGTAAGTTTTCTTCTTTGATAACCAATACTTAAGACAATCAATGTATAATTTTTCTTTGTAGTCATGTAATAGACACACGAAATGCAGAAAAGGAAAAGAATATTGCTTCTGTTTTATTTATCACAGAGAAAGCTACAGGCTTAATTTTTAAAAAGAGAGAAATCAGTGCCTAATTGACGGGTGGGAGGAGGGAGAGGGAAGAAGGATTCAGTAAAGGGGGTAAAGGGACATGAAAATCAACTAAATTGTATATTGATAAAATAAAATAAATAAATAAAAATAATTTTGAAGTTTTCTTTCTTTCTCCCAGTGGTAATTGCTTATAGAGTCTCCTGTGGACTGAACTGTATGCCCCCAAAATTCATATGTTGAAGCCCTAACCCCTAGTGTGACTGTATTTAGACATAGGGCCTATAAAGAGGTAAATAAGGTTAAATGAGATTATAACAGTGGGATCCTAATCCACTAAGATTGGTGGTAGCCTTATAAGAAGAGAGAGATGTCTCTTTCTGCATGTGCACACACCAAGGAATGGCCATGTGAGGACACAATGAGAAGGTGGCCATTTGCTAGCCAGGTAGAGAGGCCTCACCAGAAACCAGCCATGCTGGCACCCTGATCTAAGACTTCCAGCCTTCAAACTGTGAGAAAATTATACTTCTGTTGCTTAAGCCACATGGTCTATGGCATTTTGTTATGGCAGCCCAAGTTGACTGAGAGAGTCCAAAACAGCTCACATCATTATAGCTGAGGTCATGTTATGTTTGGGATTTCTTTTTTGGCAGCTAATAAAGATAATTCCTGTTAATTTATTGTCATTCATTTCAGCCCGAATTGTCTGTAAGAATTAGATGATGATTGTAGGCAATTCCTAGTTAGCCAACAATTTACTGCAAGTTGCCTTTGAGAATTCAGAATACATTTATTTCTAGAAGCAATGCTTCCAGGGTAGTTCCCAGGCTAGTTCCCTGAAATTGTAGGTAATCTAACAGCAGTAGACTGAGTTTTAAATCCTGGATGCAGGAGAACATGCACTATTAGGGGCAACAAAAGGAAAAGGGGGTTTTCTTTCTTCTCTAGGCACAGAGCCAGCCTGTGCAAGATTAGATTAGACAAAGTTTATCTCAGTTTATCTTTCTGTAGCTTTTTACATTTCAACTTCCAAGTTCCCTGCCTCACCCCCAGCATCGTCCAGACCTTTCTAAATGCTTTTTTTTTTTTTTTGACAATCCTAATCAATTGTCCAGTAAGAAAACAATCTGATTGAATCAATTCACTATAAAGCCAAAAAAATCAGGATCATTCTTAGAAGTATCTGCATTTAAAAAAAAAAACTTTACTTTCCCAAATGAATCTCTAACTGGTGGATTTTCAGGTTATATAAAAAAGTCAATTGAATAGAACTCAAGAAGTCTTCTGGACTGCTTCCCATAGCTTTTCTTGTTCTTAATCCCTTTTGTCTTTCCTTTTCTGCTGACTTTTGAGATACTTGAAGGACTCAAAGTTTCTTGGCTTATTCCACCACAAATTTTTACATAAAAAAGGATCCAGTGTACATAAATAAAGCTATTTACAGTTTGCTGAAGAACTTACAATCTTTTCTGTTGTATGCAATCACATTGTTGTAATTAAATTGCATAATACAGTACTTTATTGACTCTTTGGTATTAGTCTATCCTCATTTTAAACACTGTGGTTGTATTTTACTGAGACTTATTAGCATCAAGGACTTTGGAGTGTGCGCTAAAAGGATAGGTAATAGGCATAGAAAATTCTGGAGTAACTGATTTTTTAATTGCAAAGTCCTTATATTTTAGAGGGTTTAAAACATGTCTCTTCAAGCCCTTGGGTTCCTCAGGGGTGTCTCAGGCCAAGGGATAGGAGCATAGCAGGGAGGATCCCAGGGCCCCTCACATTAACTTTCAGTGTGACAGCTCCCCTTTAATCTGGAAGACTTTATTTGATAACATGGATTTGCTCCTAAAAGGATATTGGTGTGAAGGCCCCAATTTAAGAGGAAATTCATAGTTAAAAATACAAGAAATTAGAGTTTCCCATATACATACCAAAAAGACAACTGAGCTAAAGAATAAAATTAATAATCTATGTCTGCCTTTTGTAAAAAGCTTTTCTTTATTAGACATTCTATGGAAATTTTTAGAAAATATATGTAGAAGTTACCAAATAAAGAATTTCAAAAGAAAATATTTAATATATTTGGTCACCCCCATCCCCCTAAATCTAGGAGATACGTGCTTAAGACCCTATTTTTCTGGTCATTTGATTCCAAAATCTGACAAGTACTGTTTTCTATTATCAGAGAACCAAATTTTTTTTTCTTTTTTCAGTGATACATTATTATAATTTGAAAGTTATGTATGGGAATTTTATCTTCAAAATATTTGTCGCACCAGAAGAATTAGGAAAGTTTAATCTACCGTACTAAAAGATCGGCCTGTAGTAGCTACAAGTATCTCTTACATGGCATTTTTAATTGTTTGTTGATTGATTTATGTATTTATTTATTTATAGGCTTTTTTGAGCAGCTTTAGGTTTACTCAAAATGAATGGAAAATACAAAGAGTTCCCATATACCACTAACCTTATCCCCCAGTTTCCCCTATTATTAATATTTCGCATCATTGTGGTACATTTGTTAAAATTGTAGAGCCAATATTGATATTATTATTATTTACTAAAGTCCATAGTTTACATCAAGGTTCACTCTTTGTGTTGTGCACCCTGTGTGTTTTGACAAATGTACAACATGTACCCACCTTTACTGTGTCATATAGAACAGTTTCACTGCCCCCAAAATCCCCTGTGCTCTACCTATCCATTCCTCCCTCTCTCCCTGCAAACCCCTGGCACCCACTTATCTTTTTTACTGTCTCCATAGTTTTACCCCTTTCAGAATGTCATATAGTTGGAATCTTCTTTTTTTAGCACCATGTACTAGCACATGGTTCTTCCATGTCTTTTGTGGCTTGATAGCTCTTTTCTTTTTATTATTAAATAATATTCCTTTGTGTGGATATGCCTCAGTTTGTTTATCTATTCACCTATTAGAGGACATCTTAGTTGCTTCCAAGTTTTTGGCAAATATGCATAAAGCTGCTATAGACATTTCTGGTCAGGTTTTTCTATGGACTTAAGTTTTCAGCTCTTTGGGTTTGATGCCAAGGAACACTATTGCTGGGTCGTATAATAAGAGTATGTTTAGTTTTATAAGAAACTTCCCAACTGTCCTCAAAAATAGCTGTGCCGTTTAGCATGCCCATCAACAATTAATGAGAGCTTCTGTTGTTTCACATTCTGTCAGAATTTGGCATTGTCAGGGTCTTAGATTTTAGCCATTCATTTAATGGTATCTCCTTATTAGATTACAGTTTCCTGGCGATATATGATGTTGAACATCTTTTCATATGCTTATTTTGCCATCTACATATCTTCTTTGGTGAGGTGTCTGTTCATACATTTTGCATATTTTTTCATTAGGTTTCTTATTGTTTTCTTATTGTTGAGTTTTAAGAGTTTTTTGTATATTTTGGATACCAGTCCTTTATCAGAAATGTGTTTTTCGAAGATTTTCTCTCAGTCTGTGGCTTGCTTTTCATTCTCCAGTGTCTTTCACAGAGAAGAAAATTTTAATTTTAATTAATTATCAATTTTTTCTTTCAAAAGAAATTTGTATTTAACAAGGAAATAAATATGGGTTTTCTGTAGAAAAAGATTTGTTTGGATACAATTTTTTAAAAATGTTTATAGATAAAAATCATCATATTTGCTCAACAGTTTATTTTTGGGCCTTCATTTATAATTGTGAGGATTTCTATCTTTTAATGGCAGAGTAGAATTATTCCCTCAAAAAACTAAATCTCTCTCTCTCTCTCTCTCTCTCTCTCTCTCTCTCTCTCTCTCTCTCTCTCTTTTTTAAACATATGCTACTGTATTTGAAACATACACTCCTACCTGCATGAATAGAAAAACATTCTTCTCAGAAACTGGGACTCCCTATGCAACAAGAGCAATTTTAACTTGGGCACATGCAGTATTTTATATGTAGATCACACACCAGACAGTGACAGTACTATATAGCCATGTTTTAAAACACAAAGTAACTGTAGTAGGAGGTAATAAATAATAGGGAAGGAGAATTTCAAATAAAAGTATTTTACAGAGAGACGATCTTATATTTTTAATGTTTTAATTCACAAACCTTGTCATATCATCTTGGCAATGATGTAATGGAGTCTCATTCTCTAAGCTTGGCTGCTAAGTAGTTTTGTTGCCTTGGGCAAGTCTTACCCTCTTTATATTTTAATTTTTTTGTATTGAATAAAATCATTTTTGAGAGTCTTTCTGTCTTTAAAATTCTGAGGTTTTATTTCCAATATATGACTTACATTGCACAGTTACCTATTGTATTTTTAAACAATACAGAAACAATGTTAGGGGAAATTGTCTACAGAAAACACAGCTATGTCATTGTAAAATAGTAAGGCCAAACTTTAAAGCAAGCAATTTTTTTTTTTTACACATTTTATTTTCTATTTTTTTAACCTTAAAAGAGAATTGGGGATTTTTTATTGATAGCATGTCTCTTACAAACATATCTAATAGGATATATCCTGGTAGATACAAAGCAACAAAACAGAATCATTTTTTGGTAATTCTGCCCTCATTAGAAGAACTTAAAGCCTAACATGAATAGACCATGATTCTTTCTTACTTACCCCTAGGAGGAAATTAGGGGAAAACAGATTTAAAAACTGTGAAACATCTTAAATCGCATCTAGGTTACATAGAAATACTGCCCTAAACTCTTGGGATTCTGTTGGACTAATGTTTTTATGCCCCCACATTGTTCTTTATTTGATTCTAGTTAAGACTATATTAATATTTTTGGAATTAGAAGTCAAGTTTACTTAGCAATTATATGCAGTGAGTTGTTGATTCATGCATTCGTAAAGAATAAAATAACCGTCACCTCCTATGGAACCCCTAGTTGCTTTTTCTATAAAACACTGACAGATTTGTACCAACTTGACAATCATCCTACCCATGGCCATCTTAAATATTTCACATTGCTCTAATAAGAGCTCACATTGTTCCTCTTTGTTTTAAGCAATCTGTATCTTTAAGTCAATCTTGTAAGCAAACTAGATCATTTTTTTTAAAAAAGGCTTTGGGGAAAAAAGTCTTTGAAAAGAGCTTCATAAATCAACAATCAACAATGATTTCAAAATTTTGAAAATCATTTTCAAAAAAATTAGAAGGCCTATCCATAAAACTTTATAATTTGAAAGTATGGAACTTAAGACATTGCACTTTCAATTTTGAAGACGTCAGGCATCCATCTTAGATAGACCTTCCAATCTCTCTCATTATGAAATTCTATGTTTCTTAGTACTTAATTTGTATCAAGCCCACCAAAACCCATCTTTTTCCCCAAATGCATTTCCCAGGTTGACAGCATCATTATTGTGAAAATAACCTGTGACTAGAAAGGGGGGCGGGGGAGCAGAGGAACCAAACACTATTGAGAATAACTGAAAAGGCATGAAGTGACAGAATCTGTGATTCACTTTCTCTTCCTTGTTGATGAACTGTTGTATTTTGTTATCTTTTAACACTTGTTGGTAAAATTTTCCTGTGGATAAGTTGTATAATGTGTGCAAGATCAAAAAGGAGTGAAATTGGGCAAATGAACACTAGTTGAGAGCATGCTCCTAAGGAAGAAAGGACTCATAATAAAGACAATAAGTAAAAGATTTGAAATAGGTATTATTTCATTCCCCCAAAATAAAGGAATATGAAAATGAAGATTGTTTTTTAAACTTGATTCAGATATAGTCAAAGATTATAGCCAAGAGTTAATCTGAAGATTTTAGTTTCCAAATGAATATTAGTGTGTTCCTTTATATATTCAGCAAATCTCTTTTTGGTGGCACAATGAAAAAAAAAAATTTACAAAAACCTAACAACATACCATAGTAAAGTAATACAGAGCAACCTAAAATAATTTTTCTTTTTACACTGACATGGCTTATCTAAGTTTTGTAGGTTTTTCTGTTCCCACATCACGTTTATGTGCACTTACACACCCAGCGGTCATACTCAGATCATAGAAATTAAAACTTCAAATTTACCTAACCTACAGTTATTTTTCCTATCATGCATTTTCCCAAGATTAACAAAGCCACCTTATAGGTCTCATAGAGTAAACCAGAGCCTTTTAATTGACTATTAAGAATGCCCATAGAATAGGTCATGTCCTACCTGTTACAAAAACTCTAGAGAATGAACAGTTGGCAGTAGAAAAAAATACACATTTATATTTGAGTGACAATAGCAGACAAGCTCTCATTTGGAGTTTAATATAGATGGTAAACATTCACCTTTGCTTTTTCTACTCTCCCTCTCGTGCTTTCCTTTTTATAGTACAAATTGGAAGTTCATTTAGTGGTATCAAGCAATGCAAGGGATGAACAAAGACTAGACCAGAAATGGATGTTTGTTTTTGCCAGGGTCCTGTGCCTGTATTAAGAAACTAACAGATGCCAAATGGAAGTTAGTACTAGAGGACAATGTAACTTAGAGTCTACATTCATCTGTTTTGTTTTTATTTAATCACTAATTTGGACACTTCAAGTGAGTTTAAGCAAAAGACTGACAAATAACATTTTTTAATCTGGGAGACTGACTTCGTCTTTGTTTCGGGGATTGTTCAGTTTATTTCCTCACTTCCAAAGAGACCCGTGGACTTTGTTTGCTGACTTTATTAAAAGTCTTCATTTACATAAGCTTATTAAAGATTGAAGATTCACCTGCTATCATTTTAATTTCCTGCGTAAAACTTTGTCTTTAAAACATCATGCTTGGGGCCAAACCCGTGGCTCACTCGGGAGAGTGCGGCGCTGGGAGTGCTGAGGCCGCGGGTTCGGATCCTATATAGGGATGGCCAGTGCGCTCACTGGCTAAGCATGGTGTGGACCACACTGAGCCAAGGGTTGTGATCCCCTTACCGGTCACACACACAAAAAATAAATTTAAAAAATTTTTCCCATTGCCTATCAACTGCAGAGCTTCTGTTGTCTCCCTTGTGACATTTTAAAGGAAATGTGCCACTGTTTCCCCCCATAGGGACAAATTATCTTTTTTTCCTTAATTGAAACATACTTAATTATACATATTTGTGGGGTACTGAGTTGAATATCAATACCTGTGTGCAATATGTGATGATCAAATCAAGATAACTAGTATACTCATCTTTACAAAATGTAATCGTTCTTTGTGACCCTTAACCAATTTCTCACTAACCTCCCTTCTCCTCTGCCTTCCCCACCTCTAATAACCACAATTCTATTCTCCTTTTGAAAGTTCATCATATTATTGTGATTGTTCTTTTTCTTTTCTTTTCTTTTCTTTTCTTTTCTTTTCTTTTCTTTTCTTTTCTTTTCTTATTCCTGTAGTTGAGGGGTAAAGGAAGAGAGGAGCTGTTTATCCTTTGAATTTTGTACCCTTCAATCTGATTGTGTTATGTTGCTATATTTTCAGTAATAGAGCATGTGACTTCAATAGTTAACTGTTAGTGGTCCATCAGAGGTTTGTCACCTCTGAGATCTAGGTCAGCTCTTTGCTTTCACTTAAGGCCAAGTAGTAGAAAAATAAGATTTATTGACTCCCACTTATGAGTAAGGACATATGGTATTTCTCTTTTTGTGCCTGGTTTATTTTACCTAACATAATTTTCTCTAACTTCATCCATGTTGCTGTGAATGGCAGAATTTCATACTTTTTTACGGCTGAGTAGTATTCCACTGTGTATATATATACCACATTATTCTTATCCAGTCTTCCATTGATGGACACCAAGGTTAGTTGCATATCTTGGCTATTGTAAACATAGAAGTACAGGCATCCCTTCAATATGATGATTTCCATTCCTTTGGGTAAATATCCAGCAGTAGGATTGCTGGATCATATGGCAGTTCTGTGTATAGTTGTTTGAGAAATCTCCATACTGTTTTCCATAATGGCTGCACTAATTTATAGTCTCATCAGCAGTGTAGAAGGGTTCCCCTTTCTCCACATCCTCTCCTGCATTTGTTATGCTCTGTCTTTTTGATAATAGCCAGTCTGACTTAAGTGAGATTATATCTCAGTGTGGTTTTGATTTGCATTTCCCTGATGCTTAGTGATGGTAGAGCATTTTTCATGTACCTATTGACCATTTGTATGTCTTCCTTTAAGAACTGCCTATTCAGCTCCTTTGTCTATTTTTTAATCAGGTTACTTGTTTTTTTACTGTTGAGTTATTTGAGTACCTTATATATTCTAGATATTAATCACTTGTCAGATGTATAGTTTGCAAATATTTTCTCCCATTCTTTAGGTTGTCTTTTCACTCAGTTGATTGTTTGCTGTGCAGAAGCTTTTTAGTTTGATGTGATCCCATTTGTTTGTATTTTCTTTTGTTGCCTGTGCTTTTGAGGTCTTACTCATAAAGTCTTTGCCAGTCCTGCATCCTGAAGTGTTTCCCCTTTTTTTCTTTTAGGAATTTTATAGATTCATGTCTTATATGTAAGTCATTAATCCATTTTGAGTTGATTTTGGTATATGGCAAGAGGTACTGGTCTAGTTTCATTCTTCTATACATGGATATCCAGTTTTCCCAGCACCATTTATTGGAAAGGCCGTCCTTTCCATAGGTACAAATTATCTTATTGGATGAGGAATGCAGGGTTACAGTATTTAGGAACAGTTTGTTTTACAGTTGCAGCTCCATGGAACTATTTGTTTTACTCTTCTGATTTTGGCTAGATACTATCACTTCCAGAAAGCTATTTCTAACCACCTCTAGCCTGGATTAGATACCACAACTGTGTATCCCGTAACACCTTGCATATTTTTCTTTTATACCTAGATTTTTCGCTTCTTTGAAAGCTTCGTTAGGACAGAAATCAGTAATAGTTGGTTTTGAGAATCTTGACTAATGAGTTACCGTCCACCTGGACCAGATAACATTGGTAACTTTAAGCTAAAATGGGTTTCTTAACTCAGATGATGAGGAAAACTATTGAAAATATCTGAATGCACACAGTATAATAAAGCTAGCAGACTTTACTGACATATGTTTCTTGTAATAGTTTGTGATAATTGCTCATTCCTCCAGTATGGCTATGGGAAACATTCTGGTTCACATTGAAATCTCAGCCATGTGTCTTTGCACTTAGTATCATCTCATAGTCTTTGTGTCTACAAGCCCTCTTTTTACTTCAGGGCTTGAAGTAAAAAGCTTGAGTGTTGAGTAAAAAGCTTCAGGGCTTGAGTGTTTCCTTCCTCAATGTCGCCTTTAAGAATGGAGCTCTTAAAAATTAATTTCCAAAGAGGGCTTTGATCCTCCAATTTGCTTACCAAAATGCTTGTTTTTACTTTGTGATGCTACCTGTCTGTCTGTTGTAACTAAAATTCTGTGTATCTGTTTGTTTCTTTTTGGCAGTCATATTCTTTCTTCAGGCTAACATTCATCTGGATGTTTGTGGCAAAAGGAAAGGTGTTTACATATCTTTTAGCAAAAAAGTATTCTTCCACAGGCTCTGAAATGAAGTCAAATCTTCCTATTTTACAGAAATATACAAATCATGTAACTTTCAGTGTGATAAAATTAAATGTCCTCAGAATCAGTATATCTAGCTACTTTTTAAGAACCTCATTCTTATACTGCATGGGCCATAGGAGCCCACTCAAAACACCGTGCCATAGTCATCCCCAGCTGCTGAATTGTAAGCTTCCTCAAGATAGGATCTATCTGACCCATGAACTTCATACTAACTCTTTCTCATCTAACTTTTTTCAGAAAATAGCAATTATTTACTCACACACATGTGTGCACACACGTGCACATATAAATTTTTTTTTTTAAACAGCAACTTATTATATATTATACACTGGCAACTTTATATACTTTATGATATATAACATGTATGTAGTAGAAAAAGATTCATGGAAAAGTATTTTCTCATGCAGGGGCATATTAGAAAACCTAGTAAGAGCAACTGAAATAATCTCTCCACCACTGTTATTACCTAAAATTTTGTAAGCGTTGTCTCATTTATGTCTTACAACAACCCTTTAGGATAAGTTCTATATTTTATCCTTAATTCTAAGATGTCAATTTGAAGAGACATCATCAAATTAATAGCTTTATAATGACTCTTTGTGTTAGGAGTATACAGACTTCCACTTTAATATGCATGTCTATTTTATGAAAGATAATCTTAAATGTTAAACATTAGAAAAGTACATCTTAGTAGTGTCAAGTATTTCAGAAATTGAGGTCCAGGCCCATTATATAAAAGAGATAAGAATGAATCTGCTTTGGTTGGGGGCCTGTCCCACCTACGTACCTTTCCCTCCTCCCAGTGCTGTGACCTTAGAGGTACCTCAGAGACTGGAGAGCAGTTTAAAAACCATTGCTTTAGCAAAAAAAACACTGCTGAACACATGGCTTATTTCATTCTTATTTCTCAGAGTCATAACATGAGTACGATTAGTTTCATGAACTCACAAAAGCAAAGCATTGTATCTGTGTATATTTGAAATCTAAAATTCCATCTTGACAAGTTCACACCTATCTAAATGTAATAGTTTCTTTTTTAATGAAATGTCTTTGACTCAATTTCAGATAAAAGTTGGAACTTCCAATTTTTACATTCCTGGCATTTTTAAGTTTGAAATTAGTAACTCATATTTCTTTTCCCTGTAAGTATGCGCTGAGACAAGCATGGAGCATCCAAATAGCACTGCATTTGGGGTAGGGGAGCCTGCATTTCAGGTGCTCCTTGTAATAATCCTTTGTCTTTCTTAATGCTATCCTTTCTTTTTCCCATGTCACCTCTGTAAAAGAAACTGTCAAAAGATTTATGGTTTTAAATAGCTTTACAGATACAATCTTTCCTGGTAAATAATGATAGGGTTAAAGGAAAAACAGGTAACTTAATGCTATGAGAATTTGAGGTTTTGTATAGAGTGGTCATTATGGGTTTTCTGTCATATCAGAATTGAATCTGCCTGCATACCATGAAAATGTAAAAGATAAACAATAGTAGAGCATGGTAAAAACTATTTAGTCTGAAAAGTGATTTATCATTGATGAGTATTAAAAATGCCAACTTTATTGCCTTTACTACCTGTAAAAAAAAGAAAAAAATACCCTCTGTGGGGAAGGGTGGTCCCTAACCAAACATTTTGTGAACTAGTTAATGTTTAATATTTATTTGTAAGGCTTAGAAATATAATAAAGAAATAGCTATAAGCGTATGCTTTGTGCATCAAGGAATTTAAGTTCCCATAGCTCTCCCATTCACCTATTCCTTTTGGTTTCTTCAGCTAAATAATGCAGAAAACATAACTCATGAAATTAAAGAGGAAAATAACATTTTTAAAACTCTGCCTTTTATATCCCTACCTGTAATTTTAGAATTAAAATCTTGAGCAAGTGCATATCTTGGCAGGTAAATTATATTAACTTGAAGTTTGATCAGAGTACACTTAGAAGAACACTGTGAATCATAGCTAGAGATGTTATTATCTTCTTATGACTTGGCCTAAAAAGCGGATGCACAGATTAGCATTTCAACTCAGAAGATATGTTTTTATCTTGAAGACCATGAAAAGTTGGTTACGTTTGAAAATCAACAGCCATTCATCATTTTTATCCCTCTGTTTTTCTCTAAGGGTACTTTTTGTTACACCTGTGAAGAAGCAAAGTCATGGCGTTATGTCCACATAGGTGATAGTATGTAGCCCTATTTTGCACAACTATTGATACTCTTGTAGTCTATTGCGTAACAGTGCTGTAGAGTGACTATGGCACTCCAGAAAAGCCTCTCACTTGGGAGCTACTTGAGGCCAAAGCTATACTTAGACATACCTTTCAGGACAGACTGTGACTTCCCAACTTAGCAGGAAAATAATAGTTGAAATGTCTTGAGCATGTTCTTCAATACTTTTTTGTCATCTTCTGGTTTCTCTCCTGCAAAAACAGTTAAAACTGTTTATCTGTTTTTTTAATTTTCTTTCAACTTCAAGAGCTGAAGACCCCCATGAATTCCTGCCAGCATGGGCACAACAGTGCATAGCTTTAGGGAGTCCATGTGGATATCACTCCAGGATTTAGGCAGTACTCAGTCACTGTGGCCTTGTTTGGTGGCCCTGCCTGCCATCCTCATTTTACATAGCTTATCTTGCATGGTTTGTGGCTTTGAAAAATCTCTGATCTCTTTGGGTTAAGCTTTCCTCCTATTCTTTGTTTTCTAGCTGAGAGCAGAATTCCCTGGGTACTTGAGACTCATTGTTCAGTTGATGGAACTGTGATGCATGTATATTTGAGTAAATTTAAGGTTTGATATTTGCCATATGTAACATACTGGATAGTCGTCCAGGTTCCACAGTAAAAATTCTGCCCTGGGCGTTATTCCTATTAGGTCGGTATTTATTTTCAAGCCCCAAAAATGATGTTGATAATTCTGGTTTTCTCAATGACACATGAATAAAATCTACTTGTACTGGTTTTGAGAGTTTTAGAATAATCAGTATTTCACATGCTAAGAATCATGAAATCAACAATACTACACTGTAGTACACAGTGAAATTCTTTTAAGGATTTGGCAAAAATGATCTTTCCCATCAACTTATCAATGCTTATATAAGTAGAAAAAGTACAAAATTTCATCACTCAGTCTTGATGCTCAGATAATACCAATAGTCTGGGTAACACGGTTGAACTTCTGTCTGATAGAATATGTTTTGCTTTCAATTTTTCAAAAATAGCTGTTAGCAGATAATCCACTGTGTATGTGTACCGATGTAATGACAATACCCATGAGCCCTCTCTACTAAATACATAAAGTGCATCTTTGGGTTTTTGCTACTTGGCAAAATTTTTGGTTATGCACAACTATGTCTTGAACCTACAAACCTCTCTCTTCATGCTGGTTTGCGGTTTGCCAATATCATTCCCCTCAGTCCCAGACATTGGATGCTATATAGTTGTAAAAATTTGTTTGGGTTGCTTTGCTTTCAGTCTTTTCATCTCAGAGCCCCACTTAGCAGCTTCTTTATTGTTCTGTGGAAAAATGCCTTAGGAGAACTAGAACTTTAGGAATTATAGACATTACATCCAGAAGGAGGACATATCTACCTGCAGATGCTTATAAGGACACATGAGATATAAGCATCCTAGTCCACTCACAATAATATCTACTTAATTTAGGTTATAAATTATTTTTGTTGGAAAAAGCAGTAGATAAATTCATAGCCACTAGATTCTCTATTGGCCTTCACTATACACTCAATAATCAGGTAATATATTTATAATATTATTACTGTTTGCTACAATTTTGTTGAGCATTTACTATGTGCTAGACATAAGTGTTTTACATGAGTTACCTAATTTAATACAACAACACAGTAGACCTGAACTTCTCAGTTGCATTTGGTAATGGTCTTTATCTGTTGGCTTCTAGAGCTCTTATCTCTCCATTCATTTCTGTTTTACATTCTGGTGTTCTCAGCTTTTCTTCTTGGGCCTATTACTTTTCTCATTTTATGTAGTATACAGTGTTATCTCCTGAGACAACTCACATGTTGTTTCTGCTAGGTTGCTATTGGTCAAAGCAAGTCACAAGGTTAGTTTACCTTCAGAGGGTAGAGAAATAAATTCCATTTCTTGATGGGGAGAGCTGCCTTGAGATTGAGTTTCACTGTATATTATGCATAGTACAATAAATAGAAAGTCTGATTCCTCTTTTTAAATAATATACAAAAGTTCAAACTTTAGAGATCTAAACATACTGAGTTTGAAGTGCCTTTGGATCATTTTAATGGAAATGATCATACAGACTAGTTTTCATTTGTTTTAATTTCTCCTCATTCCACTGACAATATGATCCGATATGTAAAATTCTAATTAATATAGTTCTATTGCAAAAGAGAAAGGATATGCTGTATATATGTGGATTGTCATATACTTATGGAAGATTTTTTTTTTTTAAATTAATACTGTTTTCTAGATAAGAAAGTAGGATTAAGTACACTGAGGTAACAAGTGATCCCTTAGTCCTCTGGCATTATATAATTACTGGTTAGATTAAGACCTGTCTGTGTTGGAAGTCTGGTTCATGCAACATTTTTGTCCAAGTTAAACTTCCACTGTAGCTTTTTCTTACTTTCTGACCTGTGTGACAATCTAGTCTTATATTCACTGCCACAAAGAATTAGTCTATATAATGCATTAGTTGTAACTCAGTGTTGTCTTAAGGATTTTCTCAATTATTTTAATATTTGCTCTTCTGCAGTGATCTGAGAACCATTTTCATTTTCCAGGAATAATGCCTTTATAATACAGGTTAAAGCTTTGGAATCTTCAGAGTGAATTGATAATCAAAGAAGGCTACCAGTACCTGGCCCACAGTTTGTACTTAATAAATATTTGATAAAGACTGGATACATGCAATTTCATTTTTGTAAAAGTTTACCACACTAAAAACTCTCCGATTTCCTTTGGAAAGTAGTTCATGTTCTTTTTAAATTGTCTGAAATCATTGAATCTTAACTGTACTAACAGATACTTTGATGAGTCCCAGGCACTCATCAAGGCAGGAGATAAAGAAATGTAGTCACTTCCCTTTTACCTTGGGTATGACTTTTGATATTTAATGATAACAAGTTTGGATCATTGCTGGTTTGGGCAAGATTTGGATTAATTATCTAAAAGAGTACATAGTTTTTTAAACCCTATCATATCCTGTTACCCAATTCTCTGGTGTAAGTGCTTTAGGTACTACTGATTTCATCTGGAAATGACAATTGGATTCCCCACTAGACTAGCCCATGTGTTTTGAGAGCCCATCTGGTAATGAGAGTATGTCGTTCCTATATGAAGGATCATGAGGCAAGAATCTAGAATTAGGAACCCTCAGAGTTCTGGCAGCACTGTGATCTGAAACATTTTAGGTGAAGTCAGGTTTACTGAAGGTCATAACTTTCAGTAAGAAGAATCCCAGAGGAAGTTGCTAGATGGGTTGGAATAAAAAGACAATTCGTACATTACATGATTGAGCAGGTTGCTTTGTACAGATATATTTACCTTTATATCCTGGTGTGCTGGAAACAGTTTGTATTTTGATTAAATTATGTTTGCCTTAATTTTCTCTGCAGTACTTTTTTCTCAGACAGACCATTGGGTGGTTATCTTTTTTTTTACACTTTCCAATTCCCAACATTTTTACCTCATGTGTGTTCCAGTAGAATGTAAATAACTACAAACAACTATACTATAATTTCTTCCCTTGAGTCTATGCATTCACTCTTCTGGTAAATGATTTTGGGGCCTGCAGAAACCAAATGATGAGACACCTGGAAGCGGAGCAGATGAGTGTGCAAGAAATGTGTGCATAAAGTTCTGGTAGCCTCTTCTGCTTTTGTTTGGTTTGTTCTTCTAAATGTTGTCTTTAGTACAAAAAAATTTTTTTTCATTACTTTGGTTTCTTTGGGGACAGGAAAATGACCTGGAGGGAAAGGAAAGTCCTGTGGCAGTCTAGCTTGTATTCCGTAACTGACTTAATTGGTGTATGCCTTTATTTTTATTTATGAAACTAAAAATATAAACCATGTGATAAATGCATAAAGTACAATGTTGATCCTTTTTCTTGGGTACCTAGGTTCCAGAAATTAGTTATGTTTCCACATTAGGATGAGTTGTGTGCTGAGGTTTCAAGGGGAAATTTTTAACTTTGATCTGTACTTTTCTTATGTAAATGACACCATACATCTTGTGGATACCTGATGGGCCCCAGGATTTAGTGTCATGGCAGGGAAATTTGAAATGTATTAATATTTCCCTTACTATGAGTTCACATCATCTCTGGTTGAAAAGGGGAGATTTTTTTTTTTAAGCTTCAACTAGAAGAAATGTATATAAAATATATATACAAATTGGAAATACAGTAATCCCCGCTTAACTGTGATTTCATTTTTTGCAGTTTCAGTTATCCCCAAACATGGTCTGAAAACATTAAGTGGAAAATTCCAGAAATAAACAACTCATAGATTTTAAATTGTGTGCCATTCTAAGTAGCATGATGAAATCTAGCCCCATCCCTCTTCGTCCCACTCCATCTCACATGGGATATGAATCATTCCTTTGTCCTGCATATCCACACTGTAAAAGCTACTCACCCATTAGTCATCTACATCATCTGCTCCTGACATTCAACCATGGATGTTGTCACGGCTCAATTATCTAGGGTCACCCGAAGCTGATGATCAATAGTAGCCTACCTCTATGTCATAGTACCTATCTCATCATGTAGGCATTTTGTCATTTCACATCATCACAAGAAGAAGGGTAAATACAGGGCCGGCCCGGTGGCGCACTGGAGAGTGCGCCGCTTGGGAGTGTGGCGGCGCTCCCGC
>NW_007727623.1:288634-353372 GCF_000696425.1 Galeopterus variegatus | reverse complement strand
TCGGATCCCATGTGGAGACCGGTTCCTGCTCACTGGCTGAGCGCAGTGCGGGCGCAACACCGAGGGTTGCGATCCTGTTGCCAGTCCCCGGTAGGGGCGCGACACCGAGGGTTGCAATCCCATTACGGTCAGTAAAAAAGACAAAAAGGAAAAAAAAAAAAAAAGAAGGGTAAGTACAGTACAATAAGATATTTTGACAGAGAGAGAGACCACATTCACATAACTTTTATTACAGTATATTGTTATAATTGTTCTACTTCATTATTGGTTATTGTTGTAAATCTCTTACTGTGCCTAATTTATGAATTAAACTTTAACATACATATATATGTATAGGCAAAAACAGAGAATATATAGGGTTCAGTAATATCCATGGTTTCCAGCATCCACCGAGGGTCTTGGAATGGACCCCACAGGGATAAAGAGGGACTACTGTGTATCACAGAGATAAAGAACAGTCTTTGGAATTAGGAAAATCTAGATTTGAATACCATCTCTGATATTTACTAGCTCCACAACCCTGAGCAGTTTTCTCATATGTATAGTAATTTTAATAATAGTACTTACTTCCTAGGGTCATTGTGAAGATTAAATCCATAGAAGTCTATCATCCATAGAAATCAGTTGTACATACCATAAACCAGTGATTATGATTAACCCAATTCTTTGGTTCACTGGAGAAAAAAGAAGTGACTATCCAATGTAAACAGCAGCACATAGTGAAGGATTCAAAAAATGAGAATTGTGGGCTGGCCAGTTAGCTCAGTTGGTTAGCGTGCAATGTTATAATACCAAGGATAAGGGTTCAGATCCACATACCAGCCAGCCACCAAAAAAAAAGAATTGTGATTATCATTTGCTATTATCAGTATTATAAGCTATAAATCATCAATAAGTAGAAGTTAACTAATCTGCTAGCTCAGATTTAGCAATCTGTGCATGAGTTACTAGAAAAATATTTTTTAAAGGGCTATCGTAACATAAAAGTAATATAACTTAAAGTTTGGAAATAAATATGTATGCATTTACATAAGAACAAATGTCTAACTTAAATTTCTTTTAATTAGTAGCTTAGTTCAAATTTATGAGAATCATGCATACTGCAAAGGACATTACCATGTACAATGCTAAGTAATGTTGACTTGTGTGGTTAAAACAGTGCACTAGAATCTTTTAAGGAAGCAAGTTTGTCTGATGGAGGAAGCATAGGCAGTGGCATTTTAGTAGACCTGGGTTCCAATCCTAGTTCTGCCATTTATCAGCTGTATTACATTGAATAAGTTAGTTAACCTCTCCGAGACTTTGTAAAATGGCAAAAGTAATACTCAGCTTTCATAGGCATTGTGAAGATTGGTAATAATATGTAAGGGTACTCAATAGCTATTGTTACATTGCTACTATAATTTTTTTAAATTAATAGACTTTGTACTGGAACTGTTTTTAATCAATAGAATTTTTTTTATAAATAAATATTGGTTTCCTATATCTGCTATAACAAATTACTATAAACTTAGTAGCTTAAAACAACACAAATCTATTGTCTTACAGTTCTGGAAGTCAGAAGTCTGACATGGGTCTCACTGAGCTAAAATTAAGATGTCAACGGGGCTGTGCTCCTTTCTGCATCCTCTAGGGAACAATTTATTTCTTTGCCTTTTTCAGCATCTGGAGGGCCTCTGCATTCCTAGGCTCATGGCCCTTTCCTCTATCTTCAAAGCCAGCAGCAGAGCATCCTCACATCTCTCTCTGCTTCTGACCTGTGCCTCCCTGTTCCACATTTAAAGGACCCTTCTGATTACATCAAACCTATCCAGATAATCCAGGATAATCTCCCTATTTTAAGATCAGGTGATTAGCAACCTTAATTCCATCTGTAACCCTGTTTTGCCTTGTTATATAACATAACATATTCACAGGTTCCAGGGATTAGGAGGTGGACATCTTGGTGGGGGTAGTGGGTACCATTATTCTGCCTCCCATAGTAATCAAAAAAGGCAATTACTGCCTAACATTGCCCTGATAATCATGACAAATAAGAAACTAGCTTATAAATCAGCTGGTACCATAAATTTTCAGATCTTACTGTTTTTATTTTTCATTTTTGTTAGTTCTGGTTTTTTGAGTATTATTTTGGTATATTGGTTAAAAATACTCAACTGTCATTTTGAAATTTTACCCTCTTGGTCACAATAACTCTATTTTACTTTTTATTTATCTCAAGTTATCTTTAGAAATCTAAAGATACAATTGCATATGTATATGTGGGCAAAATTTTGAACTATTTTGTGTACGAAGGAAAAAATGGTTTTTAGGAGTAATTGCAAAGCTAACAGGAAAATATGTCTTCCTTCTGAGGTTAAAAGGTACCTGAGGGCCAGCCCGGTGGCGCACTGGAGAGTGCACCGCTTGGGAGTACGGCGGTGCTCCCGCCGAGGGTTCGGATCCCATGTGGAGACCGGTTCCCGCTCACTGACTGATTGCGGTGTGGGCGTGACACCGAGGGTTGCGATCCCATTACCAAAGAAACTAGCTTATAAATCAGCTGGTACCATAAATTTTCAGATCTTACTGTTTTTATTTTTCATTTTTGTTAGTTCTGGTTTTTTGAGTATTATTTTGGTATATTGGTTAAAAATACTCAACTGTCATTTTGAAATTTTACCCTCTTGGTCACAATAACTCTATTTTACTTTTTATTTATCTCAAGTTATCTTTAGAAATCTAAAGATACAATTGCATATGTATATGTGGGCAAAATTTTGAACTATTTTGTGTACGAAGGAAAAAATGGTTTTTAGGAGTAATTGCAAAGCTAACAGGAAAATATGTCTTCCTTCTGAGGTTAAAAGGTACCTGAGGGCCAGCCCGGTGGCGCACTGGAGAGTGCACCGCTTGGGAGTACGGCGGTGCTCCCGCCGAGGGTTCGGATCCCATGTGGAGACCGGTTCCCGCTCACTGGCTGAGCGCGGTGCGGGCGCAACACCGAGGGTTGCGATCCCGTTGCCGGTCCCCGGTACAGGCGCGACACCAAGGGTTGTGATCCCGTTACCGGTCAGTAAAAAAGAGACAAAAAGGAAAAAAAAAAAAAGGTATCTGGATATTTTGTCTCTAATATTAGCAAGCAAATGGTTTCCAAAAATTTTTAAAGATATATGAGATATATTCTTATAACATTGGATGCAACAAAAAAATCAAACATGACATTTCAGGTGTTAAACCTGACTTAAACTTCCTAATCCGGAGACCAGCAGATTTTTAGACTGACTGGCTGCCAGTGAGCAGAGCAATGCCTTTAGTTAAGTGTTGGAGACCGGGCTCAGACAAATGCACTGGGAAGAGAACTATGCCATGGGCCAGTCACGTCACTTCTGGGCCTCAGTTTTCTCATACTTATTTTGGGGATTATATGGATTGCAAATTAAGACCCTGTCTACCTTTGATGTCCTTTGATTTTAAAGCAAAAGAAAGAAATTAAAACAAAAGAATGGCACTAAAAACAGGGTGGAAGCCACCAAGATGTCTTTCGATAGGTGAATGGATAAACTTTGGTATATCTAAGCAGTGGACCATTAAATGAGCTAACAAGCTATGGAAATACATGGAAGAACCTTATATGTATATTACTAAGCAAAAGTAGCCAATCTGAAAAGGCTGCATACTGTATGATTCCAACTGTCTGATATTTTTGAAAAGGCAAAACTATGGAAATAGTAAAAAGATCAGTGATTTCCAGGGATTAGGAAGGAGGGAGGGATATAAATAGGCAGAGCACAAAGGATTTTTTAGGGTGGTGAAACTACTCTGTGAGATACAGTGGTGGATGCGTATCATTATACATTTGTCCAGAGACATAGAATGTACAACACCAAGAATGAATCCCAATATAAACTGGAATTTGGGTGATGATAATGTGCATCCGTTGTAACAAACGTACCACTTTGATACAGGGTATTGATAGTGGGAGAAGCTGTACATATTGTAACTCTCTGTACTTTATGCTCAGTTTTATTATGAACCTAAAACTGCTCTAAAAAAAATAGAGTCTATTAAAAAAAAATAGGGTGGGAGGAAATGGAGGGGAGAGAAAGTAAAAAGCCTACTCACTTAGCATGTCCTCATCTCCACTGCCTGTTTCACACACTTGACCTTTCCATTCTCTGTGGTTCTCCCTCTCTTCCATCCTCAATCACTTCCATGTGGATGGTTAAGGCAGCTTTTTTCACCACAGTGGATTCCTAGAAACAGTACCACAAAGCAGCCACCACAAAATAGATCATTGTTGAAAAAGTTGTATTTTCTTATACAAACAATATTGTAATTGAGGATTGCATTTCTGACCAAGAACTTGCCATCAAATAAAAAAAAGTATGCTCTAAATCAAGCATGAGTATACAATGCACATTGACTGGGATCCAGGATACCATGAGTGATTGGTCCATAAAAATACATCTCTGGAAATATCATTTTAGGTTTTACAGCTACTTTTGGATAGTGTATTCTTAACTTCTTTGGGCCATTGTTACCCTTAGGATACAACCTATCTGGACCAGTTTTGAAAAAGAAAATGTTTTCTACCATTACTACTATCTTTTCCTTCTGCTAATGAAAAAAAGAACAGTAATTTTTCTTTCTCAGAATCCCAAATTTGGGTCAAGGCCAAATTAGTTTCACAAGAACATTCTACTATGTAATGAGAAGTTAACTATTTAAATCGGGAGTCAGCAAACTATAGTCCAAGGATCAAATATGGCCTACAACCTGTTTTTATAAAGCCCACAATGTAAAAATGGTTTTACATCTTTAAGTGATTTGAAGAAAAATCTAAATAAGAATAATGTTTTGTGACACATGAAAAATGTGTGAGATTCTCATTTCAGTGTCCATAAAGTTTCATTAGAACACAACCATACTTGCCCATGGCTGCTTTCACACTACAAGGGCATGTCTGAGTGGTTATAAGAGAGACCGTATTCTACACAAGGCCGAAGTATTTGCTGTTTGGTCCTTTGCAGAATAAGTTTGCCCACCCCTGATCTAAATAATTTTTTCACTCTGTCATAAAAAAAAAAATGAAATACTGCCATTCACAGCAACGTGAATGAACCTAGAGAAAATTACGTTAAGCGAAATAAGCCAAGTACAGAAAGAGAAATACTGCATGTCCTCACTTAAAAGTGGGAGCTAAAAAATAAAGAAAGAAAGAAAGAAAGAGAGAAAGAGAGAAAGAGAGAGAGAGAGAGAAAGAAAGAGAGAAAGAAAGAAAAGAGAGAAAGAAAGAAAGAAAGAAAGAAAGAAAGAAAGAAAGAAAGAAAGAAAGAGAAAGAAAGGAAGGAAGGAAAGAAAGAAGAAAGAAAGAAAAGAAAGAAAGATACAGCAATCACAATAACATGTTGAACTTTCAAAAGAAGAGAACAGAGTTGAGGTTACCAGAGGTGGGAAAGGAGGAAGAAGGGGAGAGGGCTAAGGGAGGAGTTGGTAAAGGGCCACAAAAATCAATTACGTTGTATAATGTTGAATATACGAATCCTGATTAGAACATCATATGTTGCACACAGCTATTGATATTCAGTGCTGTACCCCACAGATATGTACAATAAACTATGTTCCAATTAAAAAAAAAAGCCTAAAACATTTTTTTTCACCTTCTCCTTCCTCTCTACCCACACACTTATATTCTCCCTCTCTCACTCCCTTCTTCCCTTTGTTCCTCTTCACACACACACACCTCATTTTGGGTTTGGAAATTACAATTGCAAAGAAATCAGATTGTGTGCTTACAGTAAATGGTGAGCGGAAATATGTTTTGACTTTCTTTTGACTTGTTTGTCAACTGTCTCCTCACTGCCGGCTTTCTCTTTCCTCTACTGCCTGTAAATAGAATTTCTAAGGCCATGCCCTTTTCCTAACATATTTTGCTTTTAAGGTGGGGGTTAGATCTTGATACATTTTTTGACTTCCATTGGAAAGTTCTTTGTTAGTATGTGGTCCCATTTTTAACCTATTTGCAGACACCCCAGATTATCTAAAATCACTTTCACATGGGGCTGAGGTTAAGCTTTATTTCTCCTGGCATATCCCTGCCACAGCAGACACTTCCTCTTTGCCTTGAAAGGACAAAACGATGTTCAGCTGTCTGGGCTTTGGCCCAGTATTTGATTTATACATTATTTAATTTCCTCCTGAAAATTGGAAGCAGGATTTTCAGGAATGGAAGTCAGTATTTTTCATTTGTTTAAGAACACTTTTTGGTCTAATATAATCATCAGTAGTAGATGTCAGCATGATTAGGGGGTGACTTAAGGTAAAGCAAATAAAATGTGAATACAAGGGAAAATTATTTGACAGTGGAGAAGATCTGAAGTTTTTGAATAATCATTATTGTATGTGTAATTAGGTTTTTTGTGTAGTACATTTTGGGGCACCTGTCTTCACCCTACCCATTGGAGGAAAGACCTCTAACCATTATGTTATAGTTGCAGTTGCTGGGGGGATTAGAAGTTTGAGGGGAACTTAATGTAGCCATTCCAGTAATTTTACAGGGGATTTTTGATTTCTGTCTGAGCTGCTACTGCATTTATCTTCACAATTAAGTTCATATGCATGCCAGGATATGAATGCCAAAGTGGTTTGAAATTTTTATAGCAGTGAACTCAGGAAATTAAAAATTAACTCTGGAAATGCCGTTTTGTGTTTTACAACCACTTTTGGGTAGTGTATTCTTTTTAAAACCTTCCTTAGATCATTGTTACTCTTAGGTTACAACCTGTCTCCTTTTTCCCACTAAAGTTATTAAAAGTCTGGCACACCAACTGCCTCCACTTCCTCACTCCTAATTCACTTCTCAAACCCTGGCAGTCTCGTCTCTTCCTTCCTCAACACACTTCTGAGCTGATCTCAACAACTATTTCTTTCTCTCCAACCCAGTAACCAGCTCTAGGTCCTCAGCTTCCCTGGTCTTTCTGCCCCATCTGCCAGAATTCATACTCCCTTCCTAAAACCCTCTTCTAGTTTTCATGTAGAACTTTCCTAGTTACCTCTACTTCTTCCTCTTTTTTTTTTTCTTTTTTTTGTTTACATCCCCCTCTCGCTAGTATCGAGCTAAGCTTAAGTGTTCCCCAGGCTTCTATTTCTTGGACCTCTTTTCTCCCTACACTCTGAGCCTTTCCTTTCTCATTCTTTCCCAGTGCCTGAGACACCTCAGGAGAACTTACAGGGCTACAAGGAACACAGTTTGAAAACTATCCCAGTCCTGTCAGACTACTTTTGAGTCCCTAAAGACAGCCCACCCTATGCCTCCTCTGTGTCTTCACATGAGTGTTTCTTAATGTGGAGTGCCTTGTTGCCAAAACCACCATCTACACTTCTTTACCTTCCTTTAAAGCTCTTTCCTAAACATTCCTATTTGATGTTTCCAAGCTCTCAGTAGATGTGTTCTCTATCTCATCTAAGCCACGGTGGAGACAGCCTGATATGGTAGATAGAGAAAAGGTACTGGAGTCAGGCAGATATGGAATTAAATCTGAATCTGCCACTTAACTGTTTATATGGCATTGGGAAATTTACTGAAATGCTTTAAAGCTGCTTTCTTCATTTATAAATTGGAGGCAGGGGGAGAGGATCCTGCCTACCTCATTGGATTGTTGGTTAGATTAGATAATTTATGTGATGGCCTAGAACACTTGGAAATCATCCAATGGTAGTAGTGATGGTGGTGCTGCTGCTAATAATAGTAGTAACTGTTATCATCGTCACTGATATTATACTTCCCACACCAGCATTTTATGTTCTTCATATGTCAGTTACTGTACTTTCTAAGTAGGTGTTTATATGATTGTCTTATTCTCCCTTCTGAATTTCAAACTCCTTGAGTTTGTCTTTATATTTCCCTGTTCTCCAAGAGCATAGAACAATGATTTATGTATAGGTTTTCCTAAATGAGTTGTTGACTAGAATAGCTCTTCTCCTCCTGTAAGGGAAATACAGGCTCCACAGGTTCTTGTGACTCAGAACTGGTACGTTTGTAGCTATATCTACATATTTCAATCAGTTTGTTGTTATATGTTATATTTTGTCATGCTGAAGCTTTAAAGTAACTTGCCTTTAAAATTATTGCATTTTAATTCCTCAAAGACTTAACAATCTATATATTTAGATCTAAATAGTCTGAAGTAATTCTTATTTTTGAAAGAACTACTTTGTATTTATACACAAATGCTGTCAGTAGTAAAATATTTAAAGTAAGAAGTTAATATATATTCAAGTATTAAATTACTCTTGATTTTATGCTTTTGATTTTTGTATGTCTTACTTTTGATTTTATGCTTTTTGATTTTGTAAAATCAAGGCTAACTTGAAAATTTTTTTAGTTTAAATAACCAGCAGTTTTTCTTTTTACATAAAGCTTTTGCTTACAAAAACTTTACTCTCTATCTCCAAACATATTTCTGGAAAGCAGATTTTCTGCTTCTGAGAAGCATCACTTCAAATCACACATTTACCTAGTTATGATAACCTATACCTGCTTTGTTTTTTTGTTCTGAGGGCCAGGATTATAGATTAGGTTCTGCTGTTGATTTTTGAAGGCTGAGTGGTTGTGCTATTGCTGTTCTGAACTTCTGTAATAGGAGAGTACTGAAGATATTGGATTTGAGTGACAGACCAGGCAGGAGTTGTTGAGTGTAAATTCATACAGAGTACTTTTTAAAAAGTACCAGCACCCCAGAGTCACTAAAGTTACTCTACAGATCAAGCATTTATCAGTCAGACAGACTTTATGGAGCACTGGTTTTGCAGAGTTCAGTGTCTGGTGGTGTCCTCAGATCTTTGAACCAGCTGTGGCTTCACCTGAGGCAAGGACAGCTTTGCAAGCAAGCCCTAGAAAGTTTGCTCAGGGTGATGATGGGGTCAGGAGAGGGAGGGCATGGGCAGAGGACAGACTGAATCTATACTTTGAATACTTTTAGGAATTATTTGCAACCACTTGGAAACACAAAATAGTATGACAGCTGAGAGCTTTATTTAGCATTCCATTTAGCTCTAAGCTCTAATATTTTCATTTGGTTACCAGATATTTAGTGCAGCCCCATTTTGTGGAAGGCTGGCCAAGAGCACATTTCAAATCAATAGCTTTGACTAAAGCTAGCTCTACTGAACCTAGATTAGAACCTGAGCATACAGGTTCAGTCATTCTGAAGTTTGTGGGGTAGTTAATTTTTAGTTTTTGGTAAGCCTTAATCTGCCTAAGCAGTATATACAGTGTAAAGTTAAATACAGCACCTGCTTTAAGGCATAAATTCCACATTTGGTCAAAAACCAAATTGTTAGGATTGAAGTTCTAAGTTTAGGTAACATTAACTTAAATATCAGATTTTATTCTCTTCGTATATTCGCCTCTCCTTTATTGTCCTCATTTTTTCATTCAACATATATTTCTTGGCCACCTGCTATGTAGCCAAGGTCCGAGGCACTAGCATATAATTAGCAAGCAAAATAAACAAAACTCTGTACTTTTTGAAACGCAACAGACCATCAACAAAATAAGTTAAAATATATATTAGATGGCAGTAAGAGAGGGGGAGCAAAAGAAAACCTAGCAAGGAGAAAGGAATTATAGGGAGGGGCTGTGGGTTTAAATAGAGTGGCCTTGGGACAACCCTTCTGAAAAGGCGGCATTTGAGGGAACCCTACAGTTATCCAAAGGAAGCACATTTCAAGGAGAGGGAACAAGTGCAAATGCTATGAACAGGACTGTGCTTTGTGTGTTCAAGAATGGTTGGGAAGACAGTGGAGGTGGAGTGAAGTGAGTGTGGGGGTTTTCCAGGGCCCAGTTGAAGAAAGTGGGAGGGGTAATTGGTGTTAAATGCTGCTAAAATCAAGGAGATTGAGAATTAAGGATTGACCATTGGATTAGTGACCTTGACAGAGTAATTCAGTGGAGCAGTGGGTCAGAAGTCTCATTTGAATGGGTTTAAGTGAGAATGGGAGGCGAGGAAATGGAGAATGGCAGATAAAAACAACTCTTCCAAGGAGTTTTGGGGATGGAAGCAGATACTGAGAGAAAGGAGGGATTACATTTTTAAGATGAGGAACTACAACCTGTTTTTATGCTGGTGGGAAAAGTTGATTATATGTGAGGGAACAATTATAGCAGCAAAGCTTGACGCAGGGAAAAAATAATGGAATCCAATGCATAAATAGGACTGATCTTAGGAGCACAGGTAGTTCATGTGTTGAAACAGGAAAGAAAGTTGAGTCTAAAGGAACAAGTAAAGGGAAGGGGTTAGATTTGATGGTGGTAGCATATTGAAAGTTCTTTTATGCCATTAAACAAACTTTCTTTCCAGTGCTTGAATAACGTAAACTGTATCCCTCTCATATGGTCATTTGCTCACTATCTCTAGTTCTATCTCATATATGGCCAGCTTATAAATTATTCATATGTTTCTTTTTTTAATTGAGTAAATGCCTGTCTTCTACAGCATTGGTCCTAATTCAGCTTCCTGCAGCCTCCCAAGACCAACAGTTTTTTTGTTGTTGGTTTTTTTAATTGAAACATATTGGTTGTACATATTTATGGGGTATAGAGTTATATTTCAGCATATGCATACAATGTGTAATGATCAAATCAGGGTAGTTAGCAAATTCATCATTGCAAAAATTTATCATTTCTTTGTGATAAGAACATGTATGCTCCTCTCTTCTAGCCATTTCAGAATATACAAAAAATTATTGTTAATTATAGGTGCTTAGCACTGCTATATACCACCAGAACTTATTTTTCCTATCTAGTTGTAATTTTGTGTCCATTAACCACTCTCACTATCCCCCCTCCCTGACCACTAGTAATCACAGTTCTACTCTCTGCTTCTAAAAGTTCAGCTTGTTTTTTTTTCCTTAGCTCCCACATATGAGTGAGAACATACAGTATTTATCATTGTGTCTGACTTATTTCACTTAACACAGTCTCATCCATGTTGCTGTAAATGACAGGACTTCATTCTTTTTCATGGCTAAATAGTATTCCTACACACACACACACACACACACACACACACACACACACACACACACACCACCTTTTCTTTATCATTCATCTGTTGATGGACACCTAAGTTAATTCCATATCCTGGCTATTGGGAAAAGTGCTGCAATAAACATAGGGATGCAGATATCTTTTTAGTATGCTAATTTCCTTTCCTTTGGATAAATATCCAGCAGTGGGATTGCTGGATCATATGGAAGTTCTAGTTTTAATTTTTTGAGGAACCTCCATACCGTTTTCCATAATAGCTATACTAATTTACATCCCCACCAACCGTGTGTAAGAGTTCCCCTTTCTCTGCATCCTTACCAGCATTTGCACTTTTTGTCTTTTTGACAATAGCCATTCTAACTGGGGAGAGATGATATTTCATTGTGGTTTTGATTTGCATTTCCCTGATGATTAGTGATGTTGAGCATTTTTCATTTACCTGTTGGCCATTTGTATGTCTTCTTTTGAAAAATGTCTATTCAGATCATTTGCCTATTTTTTTATCAGATTATGTGTTTGCTTTTGAGTTCCTTAAGTTCCTTATATATTCTAGATGTAATACCTTGTTGGGTGAATAGTTTGCAGATATTTTCTCCGATTGTGCTGGATGCCTGTTTGCTCTGTTGATTGTTCCTTTTGCTGTGCAGAAGCTTTTTAGTTTGATGAAATCCCTTTTGTCTACTATTTCTTCTCTTGCCTGTGTTTTAGAATTCTTCTCCATAAAATTTTTGCCCAGACCGGTGTCTGTGTTTTCTTCTAGTAGTTTTACAGTTTCAGGTCTTACATTTAAGTCTTTTTGAGTTGATTATGGCAAACGGTCAAAGAGAGGGGTATAGTCTCATTCTTCTGCACATGGATATCCAGTTTCCCCAGCACCATTTATTGAAGAGGCTATCCTTTCCCCAATGTATGTTCTTGATGCCTTTGTCAAAGATCAGTTGGCTATAAGTATGTGGATTTCTTTCTGGGTTCTCTGTTCTGTTCTATTTGTCCATGTCTCTGTTTTTATGCCAGTACCATGCTATTTTGGTGATTACTGTGCTATAGTAGTATATTTTGAAGCCAGGCAGTATAATGCCTCCAGCTTTATTCTTTTTGCCCAGGATTGCTTTGGCTATTCAGGGTCTTGTGGTTCCACTTGAGTTTTAGGCTTGTTTTTTCTATTTCTGTGAAGAATGTCATTGGAATTTTGATAGGGATTGCATTGAATCTGAAGATCAGTGGGGGTTGAGTGGTCCTTTTGACAATATTAATTCTTCCAGTCCATGAACGGGTGCATTAGTCCATTTTGTGTTATAACAGAAATACCTGAGACTGGGTAATTTATAAGGAAAAACGGTTTATTTGGCTTACAATTCTGGCACAGCTGCATCTGGCAGGGGCCTCAGGCTGCTTCTACTCATGGCGGAAAGCAGCAGGCAGCCGGTGGGTACAAGCAGATCACATGGCGAGAGGAAGCAAGAGAGAGAGAGAGAGAGGAGGTGCCAGGGTCTTATTTATTTATTTATTTATTTTTAATTTTTTTTTGTCCTTTTTGAGACTGGCCGCACCGCGCTCAGCTAGTGAGCACTGTGAGTGCACCGGTCATCCCTATATAGGATCTGAACCTGCGGCAGGAGCGCTGCTGTGCTCCCAGCACCGCACTCTCCCGAGTGCGCCATGGGCTCGGCCCTTCCAGGGTCTTTTTAAACAACCAGCTCTCGCAGGAACTAACAGAGTGAGAACTCACTCATTACTCCCTCTTCCCCCAGGGAGAGCATTAATCCATTTATGAGGGATCCAACCCCATGACCCGATGAGTTTCCAACACTGCCACATTGGGGATCAAATTTCCACATGAGTTTTGGAGGGGACAACACATCCAAACTCCATCAACAGAGAACGTCTTCCCATTTTTTTGTGGCCCTTTTAATTTCTTTCATCAGTGTTTTGTAGTTTTCCTTGTAGAGATCTTTTACCTCTTTGACTAAATTTATACCTTGTGTATTTTATTTCTTTGGTAGCTATTGTAAATGGAATTGTTTTCTTGATTTCTTTTTCTGCCAGTTCATCGTTGGTGTAAAGAAATGATAATGATTTTTGTATATTGATTTTGCATTCTGCAACTTTACTGAATTCATTTATCAGTTCTAAGAATTTTTTGGTGGAGGTTTAGGTTTTTCTATATACAAGATCATGTCATCTGCAAACAGCAGCAATTTGACTTCCTCTTCTCCAATTTGGATGCCCTTTATTTCTTTCTCTTACTTAATTGCTCTGGCCAGAACTTTCCACTACTATGTTAAATAGGAGTGGTGAGAGTGTGCCTCCTTGTTTTGTTCCTGTTTTTAGAGGAAAAGCTTTCAACTTTTCCCTGTTCAGAATGATGTTAGCTAATATGGACTTTATTGTGTTGAGATACTTTCCTTCTATACCTAGTTTGTTGAGAGTTTTTATCAAGACCCAAATAACGAAAATCAGAAATGAAAAAGAAGACATTGCAACTGATACCTCGGAAATACAAAGAATCATTAGAAACTATTATGAACAACTATATGCCAACAAATTGGAAAATCTGGAGGAAATGGATAAATTTCTGGACACATGCGACCTGTCAAGACTGAACCAAGAAGAAATAGAAAACCTGAACAGACCAGTAATGGGTAGTGAGATTGAATCAGTAATCAGCAGTGTCTCAACAAAGAAAAGCCCAGGATAGGATGGTTTCACTGATGAATTCTACCAAACTTTTAAAGAAGAATTAATACCAGTTCTTTTGAAACTATTCCAGAAAATCAAAGCAGAGGGTATTCTCCCAAATTCATTCTATGAGACCAGCTAAAATCAGGCAAGGACAAAACAGTAAAAGTATAGGCTAAGATCCCCAATGAACATAGATGCAAAAATTCTCAATAAAATACTAGCAAACTGAATTCAACAGCACATCAAAAACACTGTACACCATGATCAAATAGGATTTGTCCCAGGGATGCAAGAATGGTTCAACACACGCAAATCAATAAATGTGATATACACCACCTCAATAGAATGAAGGACAAAAACCATATGTCCAATAGATGGATAAAAAGCATTTGATAAAATACAACATCCCATCAAAATCAACAGTTATAATCCTTCAACATAAGAGCCTTTTGAGTCCTGGAAGATTGACATGATTTCTCATGACAGACCTCATTCCTGCTGGTTCTCACACCTAGCCCTTCAGTGTTTCTGCTGGGGTATAGTTTCAATCCCTCTCACATCCAGTCATTCTCTCCCCTAAGATGGCCTGGGGCATTTAATCAGTTTCATTTGTTAATCGGGGCTTATTAATTCTGGCCTTTGGAGTTTTTTTTTTTTTTTTTTTTTTTTTCCTAGGCTTGTTTTTTCTCCATATTAAGTATTTCTAACAAATATTCACATTTGACCAGCATGTCGATAAGTTTTTATCTAATGTGTTTAGCCCTAGGATAAGGCCAAGGACAAAGTACAACCATTAGAGAATCCCCTTCAAACATACCTTTTACCCATTATTTGGCCCCATCTGGATAGAATTGTCAGTTCTAAGTTCTTACATGACCCAGGTAAACGAAAATCCTATACAAGAGACTTATCAGATTAAGTGTTAATGGGGCAAAGAAAAAGGAATACATTACCAGTGGCTTCAAGACTGGATGACTAGGAGAATGGTGTATCACTGAAAATGTGTTAGTACAGAAGGTAGTTTTCAGATCAACATGACACATCTACCGTTGGATACTTTAGGATGGAGGAGACCAGAGAGATGGCTGAGCTGAAGGTGAACTTTCCAAAGGCATTTGCATAGGAGTGATATTTGAAGTCATGAGAGTAGATTCATTCTTTGAGAGATGACAGGTAAAGACCAAAAACCACGGGCCAAGAATAATATATCTACATTGTACATTTCTATGGCATATAAGCATGTGATCTTCTGAGAATAAGAAGCTAGTTCTAGCCCTTTACCATGTGCATGAAAAGTTGATGTTAAGAGAACCACACTAGTATGACTCACCTGGATAAATAAGATCATCCTGATTTTCCTTATCACTTCTCTAAGTCTATGATCACTGCCCCTGACAATTTAGGAGCTGTGTCTGTGCTGACCTAATCCCACTACCAGCCCCATTAGTATTGCTACTGCCTCTACCATTACAACAAGTATTAGTAGCAATGGTGATCACCAGAAGGCAGTGACTGAGTGTGGGTCAGCTCCAGTAGCCAGGCTTAAGAGAAAAGCTGGGTCAGTATAGTATGAAGCCACTTGTAGATGTGGAGAGGTGGAGTTGTGACTGGAGCTGGCAGAGCCTGGAGGCCTTGGAAGGCTGGTTTGGGCAGAACAAGGTGAAAAATGGGAAGAACAGAAGCAAGTAAAAGAGCCAGAAATATGATTTCTAACACTTAACTTTTCTAAAATTTGAAAAGGCAAAATTCTGAAATCATACCCATGCTGCAGTGAATGGGAGCATTCTACCAGGTTCTTTTCTCTTTGCTGAAATCTGACTTTTGTCCTACTTAACTGTCTTGAGACTTTGATTGATATGTATAAATAAATATTAAAATGAAAAGGGAACAAAAGACTGGAAACAACTCAAATGTCAATCACTTGGGGCTAGGTTGAATAAATTATGTAGCTGTAAAAGGAATGAGAATAGCTCTCTATATAGCTGTCAAGTGATCTCTAGGATAAATTACTAAGTGAAAAAGGTAAAGTAGAGAAAAGTGTGAATAGCAAAGAAAGTGGTAGGAGTGGGTTAAAAAAAAAGCTTCCCTTTATAAATATATCTCAGCTAGTAAGTGAAGAAGGAATAACAAAAATAGGATAGCACCAGTCTGTAATCCTAATGAAGTAAAAGACCTGGACAATAATAAGTGACTACTAAACCATAAAAAGAGGGCAACCACTATCTTGGCTATTTTTCTCTTAAAAGAGGCCATTTATAATAAATAGTTCTTCAAGTAAGTTTAATGGTCTTTCCATTCCTGAATACTCAATCTAATTTGTACAAATAAGGATTAAGATGTATAGAATATTACAGAAGATCCTTATATTTAGATCGTGTTTTTGTGGTAAGGAAATGCCAATTCTTCACTATAAACATGTTTTTAAATTGCCCTTTATTAGTCCAAGTGATAGCAATACCCTGTATCATTAGGTAGAAATAAACTATTCATTATATTGTAAATCTCTGTTAACTATGTCCTAGTTCTGTCCTGCTACCTAGAAGATATAAGCAGAAAATATTGCTCTAAAATTATGTCACTTTGTTCTCCTCATAAAGAATTCAGTTTGTTAGTTTCTACATTTTTAAACTGTTGAAACTGACCCAAATATGTACTAACTACCATTGTAGCTCAAACCCAAGGAGATATTTTCTTTTTTTTTTTTTTCCTTTTTGTCTTTTTTCGTGTCCGGCAACGGATCGCAACCCTCAGTGTTGCACCCACACCTCGCTCAGCCAGTGAGCGGGAACCAGTCTGTATGTGGGATCCAAACCCTCGGCGGGAGCGCCACCGCACTCCCAAGCGGTGCACTGTAGCAGTGCGCCACCGGGCTGGCCCCCAAGGAGATATTTTCTAAAATCAATTTTTACTAAAGTACTTTCTACTTAAAATTTTTTAAAAAGTGGGGCAACGAGACATTATACTCATCTCAGCATCACTTATGAAGTATTTGTTCAAAAAAATAAAACCTAAATCTATTCAAGCCTCTAGATCTTTTTGTAAGTTTATAGGCAATACTGGAGACAGGGCAACATGTTAAATAACACTACTGGGATGTAGTCAGCAAAATCAGGAATATAGGAAACTATATAGGCCATATGATCCCGTTTCTTTAACATAAATTGTAAGGGAAAAGAGGGAGAGAAATCCTTTAGTAATGAGATATATTGACTAAATGCAATGTTTCACTTCTATTTTGGTCCCAATTCAAACAGACCAGCTGTGAAGTACATTTATGACTAATTGACAAAATTTTGACATTGACTAAATATTGATAATATTAAGAAATTATTGCTATTTTTAATGTGGAATCAAGGTTTTATGGTTATGCTTTTTTAAGAAAAATTATTTTAGAACCATATGCTGAAATATTTATGGATTAAATGTGATTCTGGGAGTGGCTTCAAAAAAATTCAGTGTTGTATCGGGAATTAGGATTAAAGTGTAGATGAAACACGATCAGGCATGTGTTGATCATTCACCTGGGCAGCAGGTGAATGAGAACTCACTGTGTATTAATCTCTGTACTGTTGTATGTGTTTGAATTTTTCATAGTTAAAAAAAAAATAAGTAAGCAAGGAAGAAAAGAAGGTAGTATTATTTTCTCCCATAATGTTCACTAATAATTTGAGTTTCCCCTATCTCCTCTTTGTCCCTTTTTTAAGGGAGAAAGAATTGGGCAAGTTTACAAAGTGGGGTGGAGCTGTTGTGAAAGACACTTTAAATCATTTTTCAGCCACGCGGAATTATAGAATGAAGTTAAAGTTCTCCAAACTTGGAATGCTGTACACTTCATTCTAACCCTCTTTAAGCTCTGTCAACACACATTTCCAGTTACATGCACCATTTTAATTGAATTTAGGGACTGTCTCCAAATAAAATTTTCATAAGCTTCCAAACTGAACAGCTCCAGATTTGAGTTTTGTAGTCTGTTAGCTATTCATGACCCTTGCCCCCCTCCCAAAAAAGTTGAGTTTTTGTTTGCTTTCTCTTCTGATTTTGATTGAGTCTTCTCCAGCTGCCAAAAAAAAAGAATAGATTTAACACAAAGATAGCTTCTTTTGACTTTGACCATATCCTATACTGTAATCATCATTCAAAAAGAATAGCTTAACTTTCTTATACATTCCATAGTCATTTTCAAATAAGCTAATTGGTGTCCCTTGAGGCTTTTCAACTTAATTCTATTTTGGATGATGTCTGTGGCCTCTAAATTAGCTGTATAGCCCAAGATGTTATCTGGACCCTGAATGAGCAACATGCCGTGGACATAAAGTCCATAGTGGCACTTTTTCAACAATACATTTTGAGTCAGTGTGTTGCCAAGACATCATGTGAGAGGAAGCAGTATACAAGCAACACATATTTATAAAGATAAAAGGCATTATTTTTAAATCCTCTCAGTCATTCCCTCCACCAACCAACATAGGCCTGTGCCAAATCACCTGTTCAGCCCTCCCAAGGATCTTTACTCTTCCACCCAAAAAGCTAGAGTTGCCATGTTATCACAGTATGACCACACACACACACACACACACACACGATTTAGCACACACACGATTTAGCACACAAAACATGACCTGATTCAATTTGGCCCCATTGTATAGTACCCTTTCCTAGCCATAGTAACTGAACTAGGCCAAACAGACTTTCCAGAGATTTTTTTAGTTTCTAATACTGAGAAAATGAGGACTTTCTGGTGGCTAAAGCTGTGAGATATAAAACATAGGAACTGTATGTGGTCATGTGAAGCCAAAGTACAGAGAGAAGCAGAGATAAAAATTATGAAGGGAGAATCCTGATGGCATTTCAGTTCCTGGTTCCAGTTGTCCCACTGTTACCCAGCCACAGTCCTGTCTTTATGTTCTCTTAGACCCAGTAATATCAGTGTAATCAATTTTCTCCTCTTTGATTCAAATTGAGTTTCTTTCCCTATTAATTGAGCCCTAATATACAACATAAGTCACAAATGATTGCACATATGTAGGGAAATAAGAGAAGCTGAGGCAGAATCTAGCCCACCTTGCTCAAAGGCATTCACAAAGGTAGTGTGAAAACTACTTGTGAGTCCCCTTTGATTAAAGTTAGCTTGGTCGTGTTTGTTACAATAATTAAAGGATACATTTTAAACTCTTCAGGATTTAGGTTTCTTCTTGAAACAGATCAAAAGTATTCAATAAAAGATTGATATAAAAATTTAGTAATTCTGAGGTTAACCCAAAACTTAATGTAATCTTTCATGGGAACATTTGGAGGTTGGGGGCTGAGATTGCTAAATTCCACAAATATTACTAAAATGAGCAATCGGCAGAAAGATATTTTAAAATATTTTGTTCCAGCATGTAAAATCTCATTTTATTACAGAATTCTTTTGTTAAAGGCACAGCTATGCTGGGCTACTGCCAAAGTGATGGGATCTTAACAGGCCAGTTAATTTTAAAAGATTCACAAATTCTGGGCCTTGGAACTACTGATGGTAAAGTGTATTTCACTCTTTAATATAGTGTTTAAACTTACACCACATCTTGTGAACTTATGTGCATCTGCGAGAGAGAGAGAGAGAGAGAGAGAGAGAGTGTATGTGTGTACATATGAATGTAGATTGTTTATTTCAAAGAGACAAAATTGGTCGGGAAGAGCAGGGAAAACCTGTGAAATAATTCAGAGTTTCTGCTGGCTCTCATGTTCTTCAGTGTAATTGTAAAATTTGTACAAAAAATATCTTGAATTCAAAGAGACAAAATTGGTCGGGAAGAGCAGGGAAAACCTGTGAAATAATTCAGAGTTTCTGCTGGCTCTCATGTTCTTCAGTGTAATTGTAAAATTTGTACAAAAAATATCTTGAATACACTGTCCCAAAGGTGGTCTGGGTTTATTTCCAGTTCGATGTCAGCATGCTAAAATGAAGTTGCTTGTTACCAAGACATAGCCTAATGTTTAGTGATTAGATCTCCAAATGAAAATGTATAGCCTTAAGAAGAAATTCTTGACACTTGCTTCAATGTTCTCCTCTTAACATTACATGGTGTTTTTATGTGTATATTTTATTGTTCATAATAGAGAATACATTGACTGAGATCGCAAAATGGTTTCCGTTGTATTATAATGCCCTTGTGTCCGGTTGATTCACATCTCTGTGAAAAAAAATTCTGTTCAGTTAGAAATGTCTACAGGTCTCTTTCCAGTGATACATTTTTGATGGTTAGAAATCTGAAGGAAGTTCACCTACTTCAAAATGATGATGTAAAGCATATGGATACAAGCTGACCAGTTAGTTCTGTTCGTTAGAGTTTGGTGTTGGTAACACCAAGGTCAAGGGTTCAGATCCATATACGGAACAGTTGCCAAAATAAATAAAGTATATAGATTCAGTCCTAAGATATACTAAATACTTACACTTAAATACCCTCAATTTTATGCCTTTAAACTTTATAAACTAGGTGAATAATCTATCCTTTAAAAATTCACCATTAACTCTTCAAATATATCGTGTGACATTTCCAATACCAAACCAGTCCCACCAAGTGTTAATTTAATTACATCTTTTAAATTTAAATTTTCTTAAAAAATGATTTATTCATTATCAACAAGGTGTTTCATCCACCCTTCTTTTTCCACAACACTTTCCATATCTGTGGGCTGCTATTATGGCCTTTCTCATAATTATTAGTTTAGGATTAACAAGCAGACATTTTTCAGTATTTCCCTAGGATACTCATGGCTTTTCTCATTGCAGAACTTGACACAAACCTCATTCTCTCATTAGCATTCTTGCTAAGGAATTTGGATAATAGTAGTTAAGAAAGAATGTTTAGGTTTGATAGTCCATTAAGTAATAGACTTAATGATCAGAAGAGAAAAGTGCATGAATATTTTGGTTAAAGCCTCATAACCTGAATTATCTTTATTCTCCACTTTGGCCTGGACAAAGAGTAGCTGCAATGAAAATGATTTTTAAGTTCTATATCACATATATAATTTTTTTAATTGTTAAAAGGCAGGCTGTGGAGCGCACTATTGGCTTTCAAATCAGTGAAATCAGAAATTTCTCCCTTTTTTTCACCCTCTTTTTAGAGGACATGCAGGAAATAAAGTTCAAAGGGTATCTCAGTCCTTATAAGATGACAGCCCATATAATTTTGCAAAGAAGGAAACAACTCCCTCACATTAAATACCCAGTGTGTTGTGTTAGTACCAAACATCAAAACCTACATGCATTTAAATTCACTCATTGGTTAACTGAAATTATACATAGTTAATACGTAATACGTACCCCTTATAAATTCTAATCTTATGTTGGGAACTTGGGTTTTAAACTCCTTAACTATTGTACTTAAATTTGCAGTCTTACTGTCTTATTAACCTATGTTATTGTAGTTTTTTTGTTATTTTTTCCCTTTTTTTTTTTCTTTTAACATTTAATTACATTTTTGTGGGGTACAGTGTGTTATTTCATTTTTATTCTTTTTTCTAATTTATTTATTAATATTTTTTTACATTCTAAGATGTTGTGGAGCAGTGAGGGGGAGGTGGAGAGGGAAAGAGGGAGTCAAATAGGGTGAGAGGAAGAGGAAGGAGAGAGGGTGTGGTCCAGGCCCATGGCAACCCCCTCATTCTGGCAGGGGAGACCAGGGAGCTTCAACCAGCGGCTAGGTCATTGCTGGGCTGGATGCAGATATCAGGGGGGTGTGACTGAAGCCCTCAGCCCCCCACTGCCCTGGCTCAGCCCAAGGTGTTTCTGGTGATGGCTCAGTTGTCATCGCTGGGCTGGGTGCGGACATTAGGGGGACATGGTTGAGGTCCTTGGCCTCCCACTGTCCCAGCTCAGGAACCCAGGATGTTTCCAGTGGCAGCTCAGTGGTCATCATTGGGCTGGTTGCAGATGTCAGGGGTGTGTGGCTGAGGCCCATAGCCCTCCCCCTTCCCCAGCTTGGGAGCCCAGGGGGCTTCTAGGTTTTATAGATGTTCTTTGGTGGTGTCAGATCGTTATTGGTTAATATCAAACTCTGTCTCTGATCTGTGGGTTTTTTGTTTTTTCTTTCAGTTTTGTGTTGGATTATTCACTGTTAGTTCACTTAAACTCTGCAGTGGAACTAATTTGTTGTCCTTTGGTTATTTCTTAAATGGGGGAACTTCCTGTGGGAACCAGCACTTGGTCCCTGTGGTTTAGCTAAATTGCTGCTTTGCTGCTGATTCCCTGGGGAAGGCTTTTGGTGCAGCTCAGGTTTTAATTGTTGACCTTATAATCACTTCCAGGTCTTGTGAGGTCAGGTACATCTGGTTTGTGTGAAAACTCTGGTTTGGGCCTGACTCTTTTCAGCAAACTGCACCCCCTGCAGTTTTATTTCTGACCATTCTACACTGAGTGAGCCTGTGCTGATTGGAGGGCAGGTCAGCTATCCATGCTGAGCCCCAGTGTTCCCCTGGTGGCCCATCTCCCTCACCACCCACACTCCAAACACTTCCTATGGAATGGGTCATGTGTGGGTTGTGATGAGTCACTGGCCTCTGAGTGACTCCTTTTTTCAGGTTTTGTGGCTCCTTTCCTTTGTGGGTTCATGGGAACCCTGTTAGTGGTTATGCTGGCCTGGAGGACACCAAGGCCCTCTTCTCCCCTGCCACTTCCCAGCAACTTCATACGAAGGGTACAGCAGCAGCTTTTGCCAGCTCTTGCTCTGTGTGCTCACCAGGGCCAGCCTTGAAGCGGCTTTGGCTCGAAATGGTGGGAACAATCCTTTCTCTCATAATGGCTTCCGTAGGTCTCTCCTCCTCTTCCCCCTAGCTCTAGTGGTCCCAGCTTGGCTGTCATTGCTTTTTAATAGTTGTAAACTGGTCGATTTGTGGGGAGAGTGACACTGGGGACCGTTTATTTCGCCATCTTGACTGGAAGCCTTTTTTGGTTTTTTTTAATAAATGAAAATAGGATATAGTTCTTTAGGTTCCTCTTCATGTCAATAAAGACTTAAATAAGCATTCTGTTATACTTAGGGGCAGCTGTTAAAATTTTCTAGAGTACAAGAGCAGAGTCTAAGAAAGTAAAAACTACTTGCCTCTAGCATAATCAACTCCATTTTCTAGTCTCCAACTGATAACTCCAGCCAAATTGTATTCTGGCCTAAGTTATCTAGAAAGGGAAAATTAGGTATTATTATGAAGCATCCATAGCATTTAAGAAGGTTTGAAATATAATTACTATAGAGCAGTGGTTCTTAACCCTTCTGGGTATTGGGTCCTTTTTAGGCAATGATGAAAGCTTTGAACCCTCTCTCTAGAAAAACACATATATGTATATATAGGTATATGTTTTCATAGGTTTCGGTATATTCTTAGACCCATCTAGATATCCATGGACCCTGGGTTAAGAATCTTTTCTATATGGCCAATAAATACACAAAACTGGTGAAATTCCACTTGAAATAATGTCCAAAGAAGACAATGTTACTTTATTATTATTTGAATTTAAAACAAAATATAATTTGACCTTCTAAACCAATGGATTATAAACAACATAAGCATTATCAGGCAGAGGAAATAGAGACCATCTTAAAAATGTAAAAATAGGGGAATATATAATTAGTGTTTTCAGAATATCTTATTTGATGGTGATGGTGTGCTTTCACTTAATTAAAACCTTTTTTATTGATTGATATGCTAGAGGAGGAAAAGGGCTTTCCTTTCTTTTAGAAAGAATACTTCTGTCAAGGAAAATGACAGCCATTAAATAAATGTAAAATTAATAATCATATTGTCTGCTCACTTCCCGTTATGTGTTAATGATATATTTGTTGTTTGCTCACAGAGACCTAGCTGCAGATGCCCTTTAGCTAGCTACAGATTGTCAAGTCATTTTATCTATGTAACACAGATAGCCATTAACACCATACCACTATTTAAAATGATTTTAGGGATGCCAAGCAAGTCTGCTGATCAGCTCAGGCCAACCTGAAGATGATTGGAGAATGGGAAAGGAATGAAAGAACCCAATACAGATTAAGACTGGATGTAAAGGTGCAAAAGGTTCTAATGCCCAAACACTTCATTCTGCAAGTACTTAGAGTTCAGGATCTCAAACTAGACTACCCAGAAGCTAACAGAGTTTCAAAGCAGGCAACTTTATGTGTGTATCAGTGAGGCAAGATATGGGGGCTGGCAGTAAAGACAGCTGAGAGATGAGGAAACATAGAGTATATTAAAAGCGATTAACACCCTTGCCCACCTGCCCCCTCTACTCTAGCCTCTGCCTCCCAAGCTCCTAAAACACTGGCAGGGGAGGATCAAGTCCTTCAGACTTGGGGAGGAGTCCTGGAGCTCTTCAGGTACCTGAACTTTGCTTGTTTTCCTCTCCTAAGGACAAGTCCTGTCCTCTCTATGTCTGGGACCAACCTAAAGCTCTTCCATATGTGGTTGCTTTTACGCAAAGTTTGGTGCCTTTTTCAGGGCTCCACCAGCTTTCTGGCCATAGCTTGGTCATCAGCACCACTGGAGCCCAGAAAACACATCTCAATGTAAGATGACTCATAGTGCCAGAGACATTTTTATAGTAGACAGTTATCTTGGTAGCAGTTGTCCCAGCAGGAAGGGTGTGTGTGTGTGTGTGTGTGTGTGTTGGGGTGGTGGTGGGGGAGTGAGTATTAAGGCAAAAACTAGCTTATTATATTCTCTGTTCAGAGTTGACCGCAGCAGGAGACCTTTTTTTGTATTTGCAGAGGTAATTGGTCAAGGACGTGCTAACCTGGTGTGTCTGGGATATAGAACAGGATTGAGGCTTGCAGGGCCTTAATGGAACTTCTAGTCTAGTAAGGGAGATAGACATTTAACACAAGTAACTCTATATCTGAACAATTATTATATGGCAGAGTAGTACAGGTGGCTATGAGACCATAAAACAAGTGATCCTAAAACAATGAGGCATGGAGAGATTGTGAGATTGCCTCTAAGAATGCCTCCCTGTGGAAATGTTTACACCGAACCTTGAAGATTAAATAGATGAACTAGTGCTTTGCACACCATGAAAAGTCCGCCATGAAAGCAGGACTTTGTTTCTTCATTGCTGTATTTCCCAGTGCTTGTTACCTTGTAGTTGGTCAATTAAGATTTCTTGAATAAATGAATGAATATGAGGCAGCCAACTTCTGTTTTCCTTCTTCCCTACCATAGTGGTTGCTGTGCTCTCCATTTCCATATCAGTTGATTTGTTCTTTTCAAAACTAAAAATACTCCTTTTTATCTTATTATGGTTCCATTAAAGTAGAAACATTTAGAATTCCCACAGGTGCAAATGCTTGTAGAAACAATATGCTGGAAAAATTAAATGAAAACTCAAGACTTTTCTAGCCCCAAAGCTCTATGAAATAATCAATTCATTTGTAAATTATAAAAAAACAAAAAGCTTCTCCGTGCAAGTAATAATAAAAGGTTGTATAGTGGATGTATACATACCTCAGCTATATATTTTAAAGACCTCAAAATAACTTTAATTTAGCAGAATTAAGCAGTCACATGTTTTTTCGCCTTCTCTAATGTCATTAGGCTTTGAATGTGTCTTTACAGAAATTTTTATTTTGTTTTGAGTCAGTGCCGTGTATGGCATTCGACATTGTATGACTTTAACATAATTCCAGATGGATTAACTATCATAAAGCTGATTTTGCACACAATCCAAGGGAATTTAACTGAAGAGCAATAGTTAGGTAATTCTTTAAGTCTGAAATCTGTCTTCCAAAATTCTCACTTCTCACCTCCCTACTAAAAGTTTTTCGGTGGAGTGGGGATTTTTAAAGCACTTTACGTGCCACTTTCTTCCCCTCTGAACCTCCTCTCCAGCACCATTTTACTCTCTGAGCTGCTCTCCTAGTAGTTTGGGGCACCCCTTGCTGTTTGTGCCTGCCACAGTCTGACTTCCATCTGCCGCTCTGCAGCCAGGGGCCTGCTGCGCTCCCTTCAGTCACATCTTTCATGCCTGGCCATTCAGCCACCTTTCAGGGCGTCTCAATGGGCCGGGAGAATGGGCCCTCCCTCTGCATCCACATGAGCACATAATCTCCCAGGTAGCCTCCTCCTTGAAGCATCTCCAGTGCATGTTGTTCGCAAACAGCAGGACACCACTCTCTACTGGGTTCCTAATCCCTCCAACACATCGAGGAAGGAGGTCGCGGGGCTACAAAAGTGAAAAGAAAAGCGAGGGGGCGGGTGAGCGGAGCGAACACAATGTCAGCGCTCGGGCCCTCCAGCGGCTGCGCCACAATCAGCGCCAGCTGCAGCCCAATTAAGCTCAACAGGTCACAGGTGTTCCAGACAGAAGATGCTTTTAACAAAACCACTTTCTCGAAAATACCTAAGACTTTTTTAAGCACAGAAGCCCATTTCTTTTGGTGGATTCCTTAAAGCTATTTGTACACTTGAAATACAAAGAGGCCAGAATCACATTTAGGCCTCACTGGAAGGCGTGCTTTCCTCATGCCTAACAGCAGGAGTAGCGGTCAGGCCGCCGCTGCCGACCCCAAAGACAGCATCTCTGCCAATGCGTGGATTCAGTGTGCAGCTGCTGGAGAAAGGGCGTGGCGGGAGTCCCTCTCCTCCTGCCCAGTCTCTCCTTATATTGCAGCCGGAACTGTGCAGTCCACCCACTCACGCAAGAAATTGCTGCTTGGCCGTATCCTTGTACTCTTAAATAGCAGTCTCTAGGATGCAGTTGTAGTTTTCCTATGAACTTCTAAGTAGCCTAGCCATGTGCTGGTTAAACTAGGTGTACAAATTCAGCTATCAAGAGCTACTTTTCCTTCTCATCTAAGGTTACCTAATAAATAAGCTTCCTCTTCTGGAACGTTTAAAATTGTTGACTTGGGTTTCTCCACAGATTCGAAAGCTTCCTGTGCCTGTGCAGGGGTGGGGTAGGGAGTGACTGGAACCAAATGGAATTTTAGTCGGTTGTTTAAGCTGCCTTGGGAACTTTGTTACCCTTCTACCTTTCTTTGAGGACACAGATAATCTCTGGGAGATAGTTAGGAATTAAGCGGTGATGGTTTAATTAGAATTTCAGCATCCCTATTGGAAAGGCGTAGGATCTTGGTTCTCCTCATCCACAGACCTATTTGTAGCAACATCTCTTTTCCCAAGCTTTCATGCCACTGACGGGTATGTTTTCCTGTTGATTACTGTAATCTCTGTAGAGCCAATAGCAAGGAAGTGCAGATACTCTCCAGGCCTTATCTGAAAATGGAAGTAACTTCTTAAATTGACTGTTGGGTTGGTGATTTCTCAATGCACCAGAAAAGAAGCTAGTGCTGCTGTTAAACTGAAAAGAACAAGGGAAGAGTTATAGCAGAGCCAGGATAACTACCCAGAATAATGCCCAACATTTTCAGTTTTTCCTTCCTGTTGATTAGTTTTTGGTAAACAGCCTTTGCTGTGACTGTTACTCTTTATCACCTCATTTAAAAAAATTATTACTGCCTGCTTAGAATCCATGTTGATTTTAATTTTTGCAATATGCCTGTTTCTGTTTCATTAAGCTGAGACACCTGTTTAAACTCTTCTTGTCTTGTGGATTGAGGGAAAGAACTGTAGGCTATGTATAAGAGGTTTCATTTTTTCTGCAGTTGAAGTAAGACATTGTTCTTATTCTTTATGGCATTAAGAATTTGCACAATTGCCTCTTTTGCCCTTTTGCATTTAAAAGTGAGGTAATTAGATTTCCCAAGGTTCAATGGTCAAGAGCCTTCTCGTCCTGGAGAGTTGCTTCCCCACACTGCTGGTAAGTGGAGTTGTCTCACGTAATCCAGTTATTGCTATATTGTTGTTTCTAAAGGCACTGCTGTTTCAGAGTACAAGCATGGCATGAAAATTCATACTCATATATCCCTTTGCTTTCATTGCTGAGTTGCTTTTTCCCGCATTAGAAAATAATTACTATTTTACTCAGTGACTTTGTTTTGAAGATTTCTAAATATTTCACTAAAAATCTTTTCCCTTCCTATCTCTTAGGAATTCTTCTCAAATATGCCTAAATCTTTCACATAGAGAGTTCCTGATTGTTGTTTTACGGTTTTGTCAGATATCTGATAGTCAGGTCTGTCATTACTGCTAAATGAATGGAAAGAGAATTTGTGTCATGTTGGCACCAAATAAATTGATGTCATGGCCACTGAAACAAAACCATGTCTTAGTCTAGCTATGACAGTGAAATCTTGGACTCATTCTACTTGTCTTTTGTCTCATTTTCTCATTTCCACAAGCAGATGATGTTTTCACCTTTACAACAAGGCATATATGTATTCTGCAAGCTTGGGTACTGACTTTTTAGTCAAAACTGAGTACGCATATACACTCAGCTTTACAGAGCCAGCCAAAACATTTTTGCTTTTACAGCCTAATGGCAAAAGCAACCTTGCTGGTAGTTGGCTAATAATTCATTTAAATGATCTAGTCTGTAGCCTATGGGGGAAGAGAACAAGATGGTGAAGGGATTAGAGGAAAGCTTCCAAAATCCTTTTTGCCAAAGAAGTTAAGGAGCTCAATTGGCTAAGGGTTTTCTTTCTAAACAGGTTAGTTTAACATTCCAGACAGTCTGTGATTCAAATTCATCTATTCATCTACACATCGTCTCAACAAAGTTCTTCTGTGGCCTCATGGGAAAAATTCAGCTGAATTCTCCCATCAGGGAAATAGTTCCAGACTCCATCTGGCTTTGAATGTGATACCAACTGAGTGATGAGCTTTGTGGTCCCTATGTACACTGTAGAGATAGATATGCACATATATACACACACACTCATTTGGTTTTCTTAAAAACTTCATAGATAGTAATGAGAAAGGTCCCAGTTTAAACTGAAGGCCTTTCTTCTCAGTTCTGTAATATTCATTTCCAAATTTGTGTTGGCAAGTTTGTCTGAAAAGACCTCACTTTTCCAAAGCTTAAAGCAGAAAGGAAAATCCCTCAACAATTAATTATCTTACATTCATCAAGTTAGACAGTAAGTCACTATTTGTACAATTTTTTTTAACAAAGCTTCCATTCTAGTCCTCCAAACCAATATATATTTCTGTATAGTTTGTAAATTTTCCAGAATCTTTCTCAATTCCAGCGCAGTGTTTTTCCATGCCAACGCAAGAAGCTCTTGTCCCTGTGTAACAATTTTGACACCTAAAGAGGCATCCCTCAAAAATAACACAGGTATAATTGTGTTCATGCTAGAATTTGTAACTTATATTACTTCTGCAAAACAAACAAACAAAAAAGCTAGACTCAAAGTAGTGCCACAGACTGAAAACATTGTTTGAGATGAATTTATATCACAGTGTTAAACAATTTTTGCTATTTACTTTATCTTTATTCCAAAAACTTAAGTATAACTGGCAAAGTCTAGATTGTATGAAACATCAATAAACTACTACAGGATATTGGCCAAATATCAGAAAGATGCACATAGCATGCACTTTTTGAAAACTTGTTTGTGGTTAAGGAGCTATCAGTTCAGTTCAGCAGACATGCATTGACGATTTACATATCCCAGAGCACAAATGAGTTCTGTGGCTGCTGCCACTGTTGCTGCCCTTTGACTCCATTAAACTGGCTGGTCCTTCTCCTATCTCTTGGTTTCTTTCCTCCTGCTCAACCCTTTCTCCCTCCTCTTAGTCCTTAAATATGTGTGTCCCTTATGTTTCTGTCCTTCACCTCCTTCCCTTTTCTCTGAATAGTGTAGAGCAAAATTTAAAAGGATATGCGATAAGCAAGAGCCATATTGTGCCTTGAGTTGTTTAGGCTTAGCATCTCTCAAAGTGTGTGCTAAAGGTCACTAGCAAACCATTTACAGGTGTTCTGCCAAAAACAGGGGAGCAGAAGAGTTCCATGGGAAACACTGGGTATCTTAGTCTGTTCAGGCTGCTGTAACAAAACCTGAGACTGGGTAATTTATAAACAATACAAATTATTGCTTACTCTCTGGAGCCTGGAAGTCCAGGATCAAGGCATGAGCAGTTTGGTATCTGGCAAGGGCCCATTCCTCATGGAAGGCTCCTTCTAGCTGCGTCCTCACATGGTGGTAGGGGCAAACTAGCTCCCTTAGGCCTCTTTTGTAAATGCACTGATCCCTTGTTTTGGGGAGACAAATTCAGACCGTAGCACTGGGTTAAAGGAAGTTAAACAGATCATCATTGCTAGGCTTTGCAAAATCTTTAAAATATTATTGTGCACTGTGGGGAACAGAATGTGTATAGTATTGCCCAAAACTTACTTGATCATGGAATACTTCCCCTGAACAGACACTAATATCTCAAGGGAAATGCTGGCATGGGCCATGAGAGCAAGCAGGAAAGGTGTACTTTTGGGGGGGAAAGTATTTTTTCTTGGGAAATATCATATCTCAGAACTCATGTCAAAATAAGTGGCTCCCAGAGCAAACAGAAACCAGCCATCATGAAGTGTACATCCCCCAAATATTTCCATTTCCAGACATACCTTTTTATTTGGATTGGGAGAGAAGAATCAATAGTTCAGTTAATATTTTTCCTGTTGAAATTTCTACTAAGAAGATCTTTCATGAGGAAAAATTTTTTTAAAAAAAAAGGAAACTTTAAGAGTCAGCTGCTTGTGCATCAGCTACTTCTGGATTTGGTTTAGGGCGTTTGAGAGGACTGTCATTGACTAGTATTCACTGTCACTGTGGCACACTTGACTTTGAAAACTCTTTCATTGTTATTTTTTGTGATATTTAATGGTAGAATTACTCTTTTTTTAATTCTCCATTTTACGAGTTCAGTGTAATCCCTAGTCTTTCTCATCCCACCTTGGTGTTTCTTTCCTCACTTTATTCCTTCTCATCAGAATGCCCTTTCCTTACCTGTGTGCATGTCTAAATTCTGTCTCTCACACCTTGCTTTACAAAGCAGTGATTTCTTCCTTCTCTCCACACCAAAGCACTTTTCTTTTACCTCCCTGCCAGTACATCTAATACCATGCCACACTTGGAAATTAACCTATATTTATCCCCTACTGGTTTGTAAGGGAGGACAGATATTGCGTTTTGGATATCTCTGGGTCTTCTACCTGGCCTTACGTAGTTATTGCACAGAGTAGCTTTCAGTAGATGTTGATTTGATGAAAGAGTCACTGTCCTGTTTACAGTTTTCTCCGTTACTGGTTGTATATGGCTAAGTAATGTGGTATGAAAGCAAAAGTGGCAGAAAGGACTGCCTAATTGACTGATTTTCAGGGCATCCTTTATAAATAAAAAGAAACAGGATAATGTTTATTGAAGCAAGTGTTGAATTCAGGGAGTCTTTCTGCCACCCTAGGAAGTACTAACAGCTGCTATACTTCCTCTAAACAAGGAAAAACATCTTCATATGAGGTCCTTGAGTACCAGTATCCAGCTGCTGTTTCCCTTTTCATTGTTTCCGAAAAGTTCTATAGGCCATCCCTATCTAATCCAAATATTTCTCAGTGCTCTGGTCAAAACTCTGTCCAAGTTTTCTGTATCTCATAATTTTGTAGTTCTCCAAATTGGATGGAATTGTTTATTAAAATTTACATCAGTGCTAAATATAGTAGTAGAATTACTTTCAAATGTTAACATATGCTAGAGGCCCCAAGTTACAAACATCCACCCTTCAGGTGGCCACTACTGCTCTGACCATATCTCAACACCAAAGCCCCCTTTGTCACTAACATAACCACAAAAGGCAATTTATAGCTTATACGAAAATTTATAGATGCAGGTGTGAAAGAAGGAAAGATGATCTGCAAAGGGAAATTGCTTAGGGGAGCTGACCCCAGGAACAACCTACTAGGCCTCAGTGACACCCACTTCCCGCTACCTATATTTCTCTTCCTTGCTGTGTTAGACTACCAGTGATTAAAGGAATATAATCATTTCTTCCTCTCCCAGTTTAATTACTGTGTATTAAGAGAGGGAGCCTACCAGACTGTTGGTTCCCTTTCTAAGATATGCCAGCAGTGTTAATCACTCACCATCTGGCCACGTGAACCAAATGCCCAGAACTTTCAAACGTTCTCTCCTGGGCCGGCCCGGTGGCGCACTGCTACAGTGCACTGTTTGGGAGCGTGGCGGCGCTCCCTCCGAGGGTTCGGATCCCACATACAGACCAGCCGCTCACTGGCTGAGCGAGGTGCAGGCGCAACACCGAGGGTTGCGATCCCGTTGCCAGTCCCAGTCCGGTACGGGCGCGACACTGAGGGTTGCGATCCGTTGCCGGTCACGAAAAAAGACAAAAAGGAAAAAAAAAAATAAAGTTCTCTCCTGCTTTCCTCAAACGAAACCAACCCTCCTCCCCCCATTCTGCTGCCCACCATCACTTTACATGTGCTTATCTGGCCACTCTATTTGACATGCTTTCATCAGACTATATATATACATACCTCTGTTAGCAAAATCACTGCATTGTACAAAATTAATAAATGTTCCTAACCATTATGTACTGGGCTTTGTATTCTCTTAGATACGTCTCAGCTATGAAATGTGTAAGACGTGGCATTGGCCCAGGGACCTTGACTTGTCTTCTCCCCTTAGCCTAAGGAGGGAGCCACAAAATGGAACAATGGACATATCCCCTGTACTTAGCCAGGGAGTTGGGTTGCACTCCACCACTCAGCAGGAAATTCAGTGCTCTTTGCCTGTTCCAGTGATTCGTCTAACTTTTTAGCCATGCAGCCGTTGCTTCAAATTCTTGTCCAGATGAAAAAAGTGCTGTTCAGATAGGGGGTGGGTGAGGACTCTCCCTCCCTACTTGGTCCGTTCACTTCCCTTTGTAGAGATCCACAAAGACCCCTTGGAACACAGTGGAGCTGTTGGTTTATCATGCTGGACATTTCAGGACCTTTTAATGTACTTATTAATTATTATAGTCTTGTTTTCAAAAGGACTCTTTTTGCACCAGAACACGTGACGAAGTGCTTTTAGTAATCTCTAGAAGTTTTGGTTTTTTTCTTCAATCAGTTGGTAGCCACTCTCTCTTTTCAGCAAAGTATTAACATGCATAACCACTATAGTTAACTTCAGTATTCATTAATGAAGCCCAGAACTAATAGTTACATTGTCGTAATTTGACAAAGCCACCTAAATCTATGCATGTTTTTTTTGAAAGCTCCCTAAACATGCTGCTAAATCCCCTAAAAAGCTACTAAACTGCTTTGGCAGCCATTAGCCCAGCATAAGCAGAGGAACTCTTTTCAGTAAGTGAACAAACAGAGAAAATATGCTGAATGGCTGGACAAATGTGTTTCAGCTGGCCCTTTCATTTACCTATATAAGGGCACAGTCAATATCAATCACTGTTTTCCCTGTTGCCCTGAAAATCACAATATCTCTTTTCATCCCACAAGCTCTTTTCACCACAGTAGTGTGTCTTTAGAATGGCACTGGCATCAGCCTGCTTCCGCTGTCTGAAGTCCAGAGAGCTTAAAAACACATTTCATGATTCTTGAGCCTTCTTCCCCTTCCGTTTCCTACCACCTACTCTCTTCCCTCCCTCTGCATCCATTCTACCTACTCCCCAGATTCTTTTCAGTTCTTCCAGCTTTCCTTGCTGAGTAAACAGAATTCACTTCTCTGTTCTAATGCAGCTCTCCAAAGTAAATGTAGACAACCCTATGTGATATTCCCAAGATTTAAGAACTCCTTAAAGATGCACATAAAAAATGCTTTTACATCAAAGGTTGAAAGGTATGTGGAAATTCTGTGCTATGACGAGGTGTACTGACGAGCAGGACTTCACTCTGTATCAGAGTATCTCCTTCCTCTGCCCGCCCTTTATCACTTGGTTGCTGCCTCCCCCCAGCACACATGCACACTCATTCTTTGCCATCCTATATTAAAAGTATGTGCATGCATGTCTGTTCCTTTACCAGTAAGAGCAAATGCTCTTAAGAGCAAGTGCTGGTCTTATACATCTTTTTGTGCTCCTCATTCTGAGTACTTAATACATTATTTTGGAATGAAGGAAAGAACAGAAAGCTCTTTATATAATTAATTACCTTTTATCCTTTTGAAAACTTAACTGGAATAACTTTTGCAGATAAATTTCAGCAATGTGTTATGGTTATAGAAGTTACCACAGATGAATATTTAGAATATTACATTTCTAAAAAAGGTATTGGTTATTTCCTCCTTCCTTTTATTATTTTTTTAATTTCAGATTACAGCTGTATGCAGAGAGGCAGCTCTGCTGGCTCTGGAAGAAGATATGCAAGCCAACTGCATTATGAAAAGACATTTTACTCAAGCATTGAGCACTGTCACGCCTAGAATTCCAGACTCATTGAGACGTTTTTATGAAGAATATCAAGAGAAGAGTGGACTACATACACTCTGAGGAAATATACATATTCATTATTCTAAAAATTCTTTCTAGAGAAAATTTGTTTCTTTTCTAAATTTTGTCTTGAGAATGTTAAAAAAAAATCCTTAATAGGCAGCGTGTCTGAAATACATTCACTGGAATTGAGGGGGGTTAGTTCTAATAGACATTTTGAATCTGTGAGTACAATGAAAATATCTCTGGGCATGAGTTCAAATCAGTTTTATCTGGAAATATGTGCTGAGTTTTAAAAAGCAAGTGTTTAGCTTCTTTGTTTTTGATTTGGTTTATTCATTCTGTGAAATGGTTTTCTTACTCTAGAATCTTTTATTGGCTTTCTAAATTGCAAACCCATGGACATCAATTTTATACAAGAACACAAAAAATGTATATGGATAAATTTGTGGTGAAAAATAGTCACAAATCTTTATTTTTGAAGACCAGACAATGAAGTGGCTAAATGTGCCAGCCAGGCTTATGTGGCCCTGTTTCCAAATATGTATTTGTTTTCATTATTATGTACACCTGCATATTCACTTTAGCCTTCTTAACCTGTACTTGTCGCAAAAAAGAAAAAAAGAATTCAGAGTTATTTCATATAATACGATGCCCTTTGAAAGTTTTAAAAATTGCAAGTATAAACCCAGTTCAAGCCTAGAGCAATAAGCTTGGTTTTTTCATAAAATGTTATAAATAAATCATATGAAGTGTTCGTGTTTTAACTTGTACGTTTTTTCAGGTTACCAGTAAACTTTTCAGTTCAAAGATAAACCAAATTGTACTCTTAATCATATTGCCTTATGTTGCATTCTAAATAAGTATATTTATGCTCCTAGTTATTTATCCTTATGATTTCTTGACACTTTAATAATCCATAAATACCTTCAAAAAGCTTTTGTTAAGTAATTCCCTGACTTCCAAATCAGAAGTCATGGAAATGACTGGTAATGGAAAGAATGTACATTTAAACTTGGTCACCATAGATCTTTGAAAATTTCCAGAAAGACAAGTCAGACAAGAAATACCTGGTATCAAAATAAAGGTCTATACAGTTTTGTGGTAGCAGATACTCTGAGTTCACATCTCAACTATTTCATCCTGTGCCTATGAGAAATGCATTTGCAAGACATTGGTTTACCAGTACATAAAACAACCCAAGAAACGAAGAATATTTGTATTTAGAACTGTGCTGTCAAATATAATAACCAGTAGTTATATGTGGCTATTTAAATTTAAATTAATTCAAATTAAATAATATTAAGAATTTAGTTTGTCAGACATGTTAGCCACATTTCAAATGCTCAGTAGCCACATGTAACAAGTGTCCACCATACTGGACAGAATAGGTTGTGCAACATTTCCATTACTCAGAAAGTTCAATTAGACACTACTGATTTAGAAAATAAGGCTTACACATTGAAATAAATAGAACCTCAAAATTACTTTCGTGCTGTCCTTTTTCCCTTTAGTCATTTATACAGAAAATTAGGAAAAGAGAGGCCTTTAACTTCTTCCCTATTAAGAGCATGGCTTAAGGCACAAGAAAATAGGAGAAAACCTTATCCCCAAGGGTCTAAACAAGAAAATAAAAGAAATTCCATTCCCAATGAAATAAGAACCAGAAGGGTAAGCTTGCACTGACACCGAGGCCCTGGGGCTGAGGGTTGGGTCGTGGGGAGGAGGGTGGCAATCTCAGTCAATAGGAGTTTAGATGTTAATGGCCATTCAAAGCCTTCAGCCCATATGATATAAGAAGTAGCAATGGAGCCTCACACGTAATGCTCAGCTCTTTAATGACAACAATCTCAGTGTAAGGGTAGACTAGAAAACAAATTCTACCACTGGCCAGGGAGGCACAAAGAGCCTCTCTGACTTGGCCTGTGGTTTGGATTAAGAGAGAGAGAGAGAGAGACCCCTCTGAGAATTCCGACAATGAGCTTACCTGCCCATGGCTTCAGGGTTTGAATTCACACGACCTTCAAATTTACAGAACCTCAAAACCTAGAAACTAACATGTAAACCTGGATCCAAGGTAGAAATATCCTTAGGGTGAGTAGCAGTTGCACCAGTTAGAGGAATATATCCTCATCCTGGCTAGAGAGGATTTCAACAGCTAACGCCCTGTTAGCTGGTATTACCAGAGCTTGTAATACCAAAGTATGTGGAGCAGTGGGGCTTCCCTCATACTCTGCAGTGAAGCATAAATTGTTACAACCACTTGGAGAGCGAATAGCATATCTGATAATGTTAAAGACCCTATAATCCAACTGTTCTCTTAGGTGTGTATCCCAGAGCAAGTCTCACATGTGTACAATGAGGTAATAATGAAGGAGAAAGTTCATAGTACCACTATTCAGAAGTAGTAAGAAACTGGAAACAATCTAAATATCCATCAATAAGAGAATGGATTTATATGGAATAGTCATACAATGGAATACAATGGCCAAAAAAAATAATTAGAGCAACATATAAAACAGGGATGAAACTCAAAAAGCTAAGCCAAAAAAAAAGGAACATTTTAGAAGAATACCTATAATATTTAAAATTTAAAGCATGAAAAACAATATATGTTGTTTAGGGAAACATGAAAAAAAAAATAGGAGGAATTTCCTCAGGGAAGAAATTTGTGTATTTCAATTGTATCAGTAGTGTTTCACATCTTAAACTGAAGATGGTTACAGTCAATTATAGTCTACACTTTTTGTATGCCTGAATATTCTTTGATAATTTTTAAAAGTTGGATCTTAAACCAACATCACAATCATGAATCTTTCTGCTCAATTCCATGGACTTTCAATGCAGACCATAGTACCCACAAACCCATGTGTCTGGAACAGGAGGACTGGATACAATGGAATAAAATGTCAGACAGCAAATAAGAGATCAGGCTTTTAGGACCCGGGAAACAAATTGAGAGAAATTTGTTGATGAAAGTTAGTGTGTAGGTGATACCTGTGCTTGTGGTATGGGAGACATTAAAACTGGGAGTAAGTCATCTGTTTCCATGGTACCATGGTTCTGCAAAGGAGCTGGAAGTTAAGAATTTAAAAAGATTTTAGAACACTACATCTTTAGTCTATTATAAGTCAATTATTTAGTATATCTCCAAATAACCAACTGTTACCACTGAAGAGGCATGCAGTTCCTTTATCGGAAGTTTGTACCCTTTTTACAACAGTACCAGTAAAAACCTGAGTCACACAGAAGAGTGGGTTAAATGACATTAATAACAGTTTACCCCAGCTTTATATCCATGAGAGTTTTACTTCTAATTCCAGAGTCTCATGGTTGTAGATTTAAAATAGTGTATGATTCTATTATTTAGGTTTGTTTGTGATGGAATACACAGTATAGTTCATGGAAAACTTAAGTTCAGCAAGGAAAGAAAATAACCAGCTTTCTGTTTTAGGAAGACAATTTGCTTTTTAGCATCTGTTTGGTCAGAAGTTTGCCTTTAGTCCAGATTCTTTTGACATTTCAGAGGTATTCACATGACTTTTCAGTATTCCAGAGATTTTTAACTTGAATAGTATAGTTAATTTTTTCTTCTAGCAACAAGACTTAGAAGAATGGCTTCCAACTTTTGTTTCTTCATGACCAAGAAACTGCCCTAACTTAGATTGAAAAATATTAAGTTCTGTCTTATTTCTAATGTGTAAAGTAAGTTTGAAAAATACAGGGTTTGCATTTTTGAAAAATGACGATTGAATTTATAGATGAACCAAACTTGAGTCTATATTTAGTTTATCTTAGTCAGGAGAAGGCTACAGAAAAGTTGCTGTAAAAGTAGAATAAAATTATTTCCCTGGTCTGTTGTTACTTAAGTTCCTAAATGTGAGGTTATTAGTGTCTTGGCTATTTTGTCATGTTTCCCTGACTCTTTTCTTTAAAGATGAGCACACAGCAAAGAATCCTTTGAAATTATTTATGGATTAAATTAATACTGGTTTCCAAATGTGGTCCACATAGAAATTCTGATGTTCCACATTTATTTGCCTGCCTTCCTTGCATTTTCATTATAATAATTCTGTGCATGGATAGGCTTTTTACCTAATGTCTTTATCAATATACCCCAGTACCCTTTGTCTTTTGTGGCTAACTTTTGGAGAACAGGATTCACTTTAGCAAATTTTGACAGAAAGAGGTATGTTACAGGGTTTTAAATGTCTTACAAAATGATTGGGAAATTTGTAGACTACCCTTTCAAGATTTAGTGATAGGGCCGAGCCTGCGGCGCACTCGGGAGAGTGCGGCACTGGGAGCGCAGCGACGCTCCCGCCACGGGTTCGGATCCTATATAGGAATGGCCGGTGCGCTCACTGGCTGAGCGCAGTGTGGGCGACACCACACCAAGGGTTGCGATCCCCTTACCGGTCACGAAAAAAGACAAAAAAAAAAGATTTAGTGATAAACATTTCTGGAAAGATGGTTAAGTGTCACACTTAACATACCCAAACACAGCAAAACCCAAGGAAATGAAAAGAAAGAAAAATAGAAAAGTAGAATTAATCTATGCTGAAATTAGGGGGCAAATATAACATTCATTACAAATTTCAAAGGCTGTTTCTCAAGTACAACACATTTTGGACCAACTTAGGATCCAGGAAGATCATCTCTTTGCTTGAGAGCATGCGTGATGTGACAGGAAATACCTTATTTACTTGGTTTCAATACACCATCAATTGTTAAACTCACTATTTTACAACTTTTTTTTTTTTGGAAAAAGATAAAGTACTATAAATACTGATATTAATTTTAATATTAATGTTAATATTAATATTAATACATCCTGATTCCAGAAACATGAAAATGTAAACAACATATGAAGGTACTTCAAAAAATTCATAGAAAAGTGAAATTAAAAGGTAATATGAATCTTTCCATGAGCTTTTTGAAGTAACCGTGTACACATCTAAAATCAATTGAATACAGTTTAGTGAGAAGGGAGCTGATACATAATAATATATTCAAACATCTTAAGCCCACAGCAATTAAAATAACTACTTGCACCAACATAGTTATAAATAATGAAAATGTGACCAGTAAATAGGCAAGTTAAAGATGTGGAACACATTATTTCTGAGGAAGGAAAAAAAAACAAAACTTAGAATACAATTGCTTTGAAGTCTCAAAAAAATGTTAAGGAAACATTGGCAATGCGATTCAGAAGCTAAAACAAGATTCAAAGAGAATTAACAGAGCCAAGGAAAGGGATTAAGAAGAAAAATAATACCCTCACTACACTCTTTGATTCAGAAATTCTACTTCAGATTATTTCTTCTACAGATATACTTCCACAAGTACAAAATGGTATATGTAAAGTTTTCATTTCAGTCTTATTATAATAGTAAAATTTTAGAAACAATTCAGTTATCTACCAATAAGGGGCTATTTAAATGAAGTATGGTATATCCATGCCATGGAACATTATGCTGCTGTGAAAAGGGGGGAAGTAAAGCTCTTTATGACCTGATATAGAAATCATCTCTAAGATACAGAGGATCTGAATAATACCTTTAACAAGTATGTTTAACTCTAAACTCTACAAAGAGAATGCACCTCATTTCATGCTCTCATTCATTATCAGTATGTATAATTATATAATAGGGTGCATGCATGCACACACAAATACACTCACATAACCACAATGTACTTGCAGAAGTAGAAATGGTACAGAATGTGCTCTATAATTACCATGCAATAAAACCAAAAATTAATAAGAAATGTAGAAATAACAAAACAGAACAACTACTTAAAAGTTCAAAATTAATTTTTAAATGATTCCTTTCTATGGGATACAATTAACACTCTACACAGAGGACAATTAATAGACCTAAATGCTTTCTTTAATAGGATAACATTAATTGAATTAAGCATTCTAAAAAGTTATGGGGAAAAAAACTCCAGAATTAGACTCAGGAAAAAATAATAAACATAAAAGCTGAAATTAATAATTTAAAAAACAGAAATAAACCAATAGCTCATTCTTTGGAGAACAAAATCCATAACAGAAAAAATCATCTTTGTGGTGGACAGAATGATCCTCCATCCTCCCCCTTCAAATATTTCTATGTCCTAATCCCCAGAACCTGTGAGGTTTTATTGCCTTTACGCCGCAAAAGAGACTTTGCAGATGTGATTAAATTAAAGATCTTGAGATGATATTATCCTGAATTGTCCAGGTAGGCCCAGTATAATCACAAGGGTCCTTATGAGGAAGAGAGGGAAGCAAGAAAATCAGTCAGAAAAACAGGTTACAGTGAGATCTGAAGGTGCTCCAGAGCTGATTCTGAAAACAGAGGGAAAGGCCACAAGCCAAGGACAGCAGCAGCCTCTGAAAACTGGAAAAGGTAAGGAAAGGGATTCTTCCCTAATGCCTCCAGAAGGACACAGCCCTGCCAACGTCTTGATTTCAGTCCCATTTCATAGACTCGTTTCAGACTTCTGAGCTCTGGAACTGTTTGTTGTAAAATAATACATTTATGTTGTTTTAATCCACTAAGTTTGTAATATGGTACAGCAGCATTAGGAAACCTAATACACTTTCCAGCTTGCTTTTTAAAAGATAACAAACCACAAATATACAAAATTAGAAAAAAGGAACCACATTTATGAAGGAAATTGGAAATTAAGAAAAATTTTGTTCCCTATGCTAATAAATGTGAAAACCTTGGTGAAATTGTTAACGTTCAAATATTTACTTCTTAAAACATTCTTAAGCAGAGATGTTTTATGTGCAGAGATTCATTCAGATCTTCAACCAAATCACTGTTATAAGCTGTTTCAGAACAAAGAAAAAGGAAGTTTTTGCAATTCTTGTTATGACTAGCATAATGCTAACCCACCTTCACTAGCAACATATCAAAATCTTAAAAGAAGTAACTAAAAAATTATTACTCAAAATCAAATAATAATTTAGCATATTGTTAGATCAAAGTGGAAAACAATAAATCAATCTTATGAATTCAACATTCCTTTCTCATTTTTTAAAAAAAAATAAAGATAGCAACAGGTTGAAAATAGTACTACTAAACTAATGGCTAGTAACACAAATATCAGAAGCTAGAATGAAGGTCCAGTTACCAACACTTTAGTTCACCATTATTCTTTGAGTACTAGCCAGTGTAGTCATACTAGGGAATAGAGTAAGAACCCAAGATAATTAACTGTGGGATTATTATATAACTAATATGTACCCAGACTTCACTGGCTGATACAACAAAATAAAGTCACATTTCCTTTCATATCCAATTTTATCTTTGAACTTTTATCCCACCAATAACCAGTAGTCCATTCTACAGATATCACCACCTCAAATACTTTCTGGAACTCCCCTATTAATACTTTAATGTTTGTTAAGTATATTTGGCAGTAGCTTAACACCAGCTCTCCACTCCCTTCTACCTTACCCCACCCCAGACTCGCCCCCTGTCAGGCACTGTTCATCCCTGGGCCTCTGGTACTGTCTCCTAATAAGCTCCTCCAGGTCTCCACGGCTCTTGCAAATCTCTTTTCCCCAAAGCTGGGAAGGGATCTTACCTTAACTCTTCTAGTGCATATGCTAAGTTCATGCTGTGGTTTTTCACAAAACTTTACTGATAATAGAAAGCAATTCACAATGATGAGAAGAAAAATTTTAAATTTCATATGGGATAGCAGTGCTCCTAGAGTCTGTGCTCATGTGCCTCCATAGGTGTTTGCTCTATTTCTTTAGCCTCTTATACTGTAGTGGATTGAATGTCCCCCTCTAAACTCACTGAAGCTTGAATTGTGTCCCCGAAGTTTTATGTATTAGAAATTTGGCCACCACTCTGACAGTTAAAAGAGTGGGAAATTTACTATGGTAATTGAGGGGTGGGGCCTTGAAGAGGTGATTAGATTGTAGGACCATGCCGTAGTGAATGGATTAAAAATGGTGGTCAGGGGCGTGGTTTGGGGGCTTTAAAAGGAGAGAGAATGAGGAGGTTAGTGTCTCCCTCTGCTCTCTCTTTGCCATTTTGCAATGTGATACTCTGCCATCACTGAAGTCACTACCAAAGAATGCCTTCACCAGATGTGTTCCCTGGACTTTGGATTTCCTAGTCTCAGAAACTGTAAGCAATAAATTTTGTTTTCTTTATAGTACCCAGTTCTATGTATTTTGTTATAAGCAACAGAAATGAACTAATACACATACCACTCTGTTGCAAGAACCAGCCTATAACTACCAGCTATAGTGTCCTTTACTGTGATTCCTCAACCTAGGACACAGAGTAGTTTCTGCCATTCTTTCCACCATAAAGGCATTTTTTAATGTTATGATGCAGTCATTTAATTCAATTGTATAGTTTTCATTGTAGAAAGAGATTTTTGTTTTTATTTTTATTTTATTTATTTATTTATTTATTTATTTTTTGTCTTTTGTCTTTTTCCGTGTCCGGCAACGGATCGCAACCCTCAGTGTCGCCCCCGTACCGGACTGGGACCGGCAACGGGATTGCAACCCTCGGTGTTGCGCCCACACCTCGCTCAGCCAGTGAGCGGGAACCGGTCTGTTTGTGGGATCCGAACCCTCAGGGCGGGAGCGCCGCCGCGCTTCCCAAGCGGTGCACTTAACCAGTGCGCCACCGGGCCGGCCCTGTTTTTATTTTTTAATAACTAAAATTTACTTTAAGATTTTTTGACCAACCATCTTTGCCCTTAAGATAAATTTTTTCTCTATCTTGAGAACAACAGTAAACAACATCAGGAAGTTTTAAAACTGCTTTTAGATTATGAAGGTTCCAGAAATATTGTGTTTTAGTCTTAAAGGAGCCTATTACCTTTGTAAGCCCTGGAGTTCAGTAGGATGGATCCTTGGCTAAAGGGGACAGGAAAAGGAAGAGAATGTAGACAAATCAAAAAGATGCCTTGTCACACAAACATTCAAATCATGGGTGTTCCAGAAGGGGAGGAGAAAGGAAAAGGCATGGAAATCCTGTCCAACAAAATAACAACGGAACACTTCCCAGATATAGGGAGAGACACAGACCTTCAGATCCTGGAGGCTCAAAGATCCCCAAACAGGTTCAACCCAAAAAGATCCTCTCCAAGACACTTTATAGTGAAACTGGCAAAGCTCAAAGACAGAGAGGCTGCTGATCAAGATTGCAGAATAGATGGTCTCCGCGTCAGTCTCTCCCCAAAATCAACCAATTTACCACTATTAAAAAGCAATGATGGCCAATTTGGGGCCACTTGAGCTGAGGGGATAGGAGGAGAGACCTACGGAGTTCGTGAAGGCAGGAGAAGCCATGATGAGAGAAAGAAAATATTGTTCCCACCATTTTGAATCCCAGCTGCTTCAATGCTGGAGCTGGTGAGCACATGGAGCAAAAGCTTGCAAAAGCCACTGCTGTGCCCTTCATATGAAGCTGCTTGGAAGTGGCAGGGGAGAAGAGGGCCTTGGTGGCCCTTAGGCCAGCAAGACCACTAACAGGGTTCTCATGGACCCACATAGGAGTGGGGGCCACAGACAACTGACAAAAGGAGCCACTCAGAGGCTGGTGAGTCATTGCAAGGGACCAGTGCATGGCCTGTCCCATGGGAAGTGTTTGGAGCATGGGTGGGTGTGGGAGACAGTGCCACCAGGGGAACACTGGGGCACAGTAAGAACAGCTGATCTGCCCTCCGATCAGCACAGGACCACTCAGTGGAGACTGGTCAGGAATATAGACCTGCAGGGGGTGCAGTTTGCTAAAAAGACTCAGGCCCAGACCAGAGTTTCCACACAACCCAGGTACACCAGACCTCACAACACCTGGAAGTAAGTACAAGATCAACAATTAAAACCTGAGCTGCACAAAAAAGCCTTCCCCAGGGTATCAGCAGCAAAGCAGAAATTTAGCTCAACTACAGGACTGTAGTGCTGGTCCCACAGGAAGTTCCTCCATTTTAGAAGTAAGCAAAGGACAACAGATTAGTCCAATGCAGAGTATAAGAGGTGGGAACAGCGAGTAATCCAACACAGAACTGAAAGAAAAAACAAAATACCCACAGACCAGAGACAGTTTGATATTAACTAGTAAAGGTCTCACATCACTTAAGAACACCTCAAAGGATGGGAAGCCCCCTGGGATCCCAAGCCAGGGAGTGGGGAGGGATGGGGGCCTGAGCCATGCCCCCCGACATCCACAACCAGCCCAGCGATGACCACTGAGCCACCACAGGAAGCACCCCAGACTCCCAAGCCAGGGTGGTGGGGGGTCATGGGCTTCAGCCACATCCCCCTGACATCTGCAACCAGTTCAGTGATGACCAAGCCACAACTGGAAGCCCTGTGGTCTCCCCTGCAGGAATGAGGGGGTGCCATGGACCTCAACCACACCCCCCTCCTTCCTTCCCCCATCCTATTCCTTCCCCCTCCCTCTCCCCTCCTCCTCACCAACTGCTCCACAACAACATCTTAGAATGTAAAAAAATAGTATTAATAAATAAAGAAACTTAAACAAATAAATAAATAAAAAAGAGACAATCTTAAAAGAAGAAGAGAAAAGCATCAAGCCACATATAAGGGAGCCCCTATCAGACTAACAGTAGACTTTTCAACAGAAACTGTACAGGCCAGAAGAAAATGGGATGATATACTCAAAATACTAAAAGAAAAAACTGCCGGGCCGGCCCGGTGGCGCACTGGATAGTGCGCCGCTTGGGAAGCGTGGCGGCACTCCCGCCCGAGGGTTCGGATCCCACATACAGACCGGTTCCCGCTCACTGGCTGAGCGAGGCGTGGGAGCAACCCCGAGGGTTGCAATCCCGTTGCCGGTCCCCGGTCCGGTACGGGGGCAACACTGAGGGTTGCGATCCGTTGCCGGACACAGAAAAAGACAAAAGACAAAAAAAAAATAAAAAAAAATAAAAGAAAAAACTGCCACAAGAATACTATACCCAGAGAGACTATCCTTCAGAAATGAGGGAGAAATATTGTGTTTTCCAGACAAACAAAAACTGTGGGAGTTCACCACCACATGACCAACCCTGCAAGAAATTCTCAAGGCAGTCCTGTATCTGGAATCCAGAAAATGATAATCACTACCACAAATACACAAGAGAGAACAAAACCCACTGGTAAAACAAAAATGCAAACAGGAGAGAGAAAGAAACTAAATCTTACCACCACAAAACACTATAATGACAATGAAACAAAAGCAAACAAACTCTCAGTCTCTTTGGAAGATGATAGGGAAACAATTCATTTTTCTACAACTAGTAAGTAAAAGGGAAGAGTCAAGCATTTATTCTGTCTTTCTTATATGAATTGTTTCTCAGGGTAACCATAAATAGCTGAAGAAGGAACACTTCTGTCTATTGAAGTATCCCAGCTAATAAATAAAGAGGGAATAAAATAATTAGAATATGGTATTTTGTAAACCCCTATTGAAATAATGCATCTAGGAAATGATCATCAATGTCTGCTAACGTCACAGAGAGATGATCAGAATCAGACATAATGGGCCTCCTGCAGTAAGAACATACACCTCTGAAGCCAAATCTAACCTGAGTGAGGCCAAGCCTCAGGATCCAGCAACCAATCATCAGGAAATGCAGGGGAAGGTGGAACATGTTAAATGACACAACTCGGATGGAGCCAACAAATCCAGACCTTGGGAAACTTTATGGGGTAAAGGAGCAAAAATAGTTGAAGGGGGAACCTATGGATTAAAATAAACTTAAAGAGACAGCTGACATAGCAACCAATGCAACAAGCAGAACTTGTTTGGATCCTGATGTAAACAAATCAATTGTAAGGAAGAAAGAGAGGGGGAGAGAATTGAAGAAACTTAAACATGTTTAATATTTGATTATATTGAGGAATTGATTTTTTTTTTTTTTGTCTTTTTTCGTGACCGGCAACGGATCGCAACCCTCAGTGTCGCGCCCGTACCGGACCGGGACCGGCAACAGGATCGCAACCCTCGGTGTTGCCCCCGCTCCTCGCTCAGCCAGTGAGCGGCCGGTCTGTATGTGGGATCCGAACCCTCGGCGGGAGCACCGCCGCGCTTCCCAAGCGGCGCACTGTAGCAGTGCGCCACCGGGCCTGCCCGAGGAATTGATTTTTAAAAAGTGATTATGTAGTGTAGGTATGTCTTTTATAAAAGAATTCTTATCTTCTAGAGAGACACACACAAAAGATGCCTCGTAAGTTGATGACGAAGAAGGCATTTTCAAGACGCAGTGACAGGTTCAGTGAGGATAAACAAATTTAGTAAAGATCATTGATTTAGTTTCTAGTAGTTCATAAGTGACCTTTAAGAAGCCATATCAAAGGAATATTGAATAAAGGTTAATTAATGGTGGTTGCATTGAGTTAGGTAATTTACGTAAATAAAAAAATTTTTTTAATATGATACGTGTGTCAGTTATTAGGTTCTTTTCTCATTTCTAAACTCAATCTTCTAAACTTTGCTTGGTGGTGCCAAGGCTGGGATTAGACTAACCACATTTCTGCATTGCGAGCTGGTGCTAGAGGAAGACTGCAAGGATAGTAGAGTAGGAAGAAGGGACTTGTTCCTTCTGTTTGTTTCTTGTTGACTCCCTATGTCATTCATTCCTGCCTGTTTCCTGAGCATCACCTGAGCATAGCCTTTGTTGTTTTTTTTCTTTTCTACCCTGATGGTGGCAGTTCCTTCCCATAGCAGCAGTTGAATCCAACTTTTGCCAACACATCCTTATTGTGCTTTCTTTTCCACTAGAGATGTCAGCACCAGGAAGGAGAATGTTTGTGGGTATGGATTCTAAAGATACCAGACCAAGGAGGATTTAACGTAACATTGGATTGAGCTGAATTAATTGATATAGGTGCACTTCTCAGAAATTCTGGCTTAAATGTTTTAGCTTATATAACTACAAATGGCTCTAATAGGCTACTTCTTTATTTTACTTATTTGTTTTGCACCCACTGCTCCATGTGGCCAGGGGTTTTTACCTGTTTTGTTTGCTGCTGTATTCCTAGCAACTGAATCGCACCTGCTATATAGTACAGACTCAATAAATATTTGTTGAAGGAATAAGTAAATGAACACCATGATGAAAGTAAAATTAGGAGAAAGAATTATTTACTTGGTTTTTTCTAGACTTCTGAAGAGTCTTGTCAAGAATGATTACATTTTGGGGCCTTCCCCGGTGGGGAAGCACGGCGGCGCTCCCACCCAAGGGTTCGGATCCCACATACAGACTGGTTCCCGCTAACTGGCTGAGCGAGGCGCGGGAGCAACACTGAGGGTTGCAATCCCATTGCCGGTCCCCGGTCCGGTACGGGGGCAACACTGAGGGTTGCGATCCATTGCCAGACACGGAAAAAAAAAGACAAAAGACAAAAAAAAAAAAAAAGAATGATTACATTTTGTAATGATGAATATACTAATTATCCTTATTTGATCATCACATGTCATACACAAGTATTGATATTCAACTCTGCACCCCACAAATGTATATAATCAATTATGTTTCAATTAAAAAAAAGAAAAGTCTTATCAAATAAATTCATACAGCATTAACTACATGATTGCGATAATTATTACTGGTGATGATCATGATATAGTAACTATATATATGCCCTTTTACTATAGGAAAGTACTTTGTTTCCTGCATTCATCAGTTGTTCAAATATTGCCTTTAAAATGTACATGGTTGTCTTAGTCCATTTGTGTTGCTGTAACAGAAATACCTGAGACTGGGTAATTTATAAAGAGCAGAGGTTTATTTGGCTTATGATCCTGGGACAGCTGCATCTGGCATGGGCCTCAGGCTGCTGCTACTCATGGCAGAAAGTGGCAGGCAGCCAGTGGGTACAAGCAAATCACATGGTGAGAGGAAGCAAGGGAGAGGAAGCAAGAGAGAGAGAGTAGGTTCCAGGGTCCTATAAACAACCAGCTTTCATGGGAACTAATAAAGCGAGATCTCATGCAGGACCCTCACCCCCCAGTGAGAGCATTAATCCATTCATGAGGGATCCGCCCCCATGACTCAAACAGTTTCGAACACTGCCATACTGGGGATCAGATTTCCACATGAGTTTTGGTAGAGGCAACACATCCAAACTCTATCATTCTGCCCCTGGCCCCCCAAAATTCATGTCACTCTCACATACAAAATACAATTATTCCATCCCAACAGTCCCAAAATTTCTTAAGCTTGTTCCAGCACCAACTTAAAAGTCCAAAACCCAAAGTCCCATCTGAGACCAAAAGCTGAACTCCTTCAGGCTGTGAACCTGTAAAAACAAAACCAAATTTATCTACTTCCAAGATACAATGGTGGAACAGACATTGGGTATACATTCCCATTCCGAAAGGGAGGAATAGGCCAAAAGAAAGGAGAAACAGGCTTCAAACAAGTCTGAAACCCAGCAGAGCAGACATTATGTCTTAAAGCTCCAAAGTAATCTTCTTTGACTCCAAGTCCTGCATCCTGGGCACAGTGGGGCATCTGGGCCTCCATAGCATCAGGAAGTCTCACTCCCACAGCTCTGCCAGGCACAGCCCAATGGGCTGTGCTGGTGCATGCAGCTTTTCCAGGCCAGTGTTCCACTCTGGTAGCTCCATAGGTCTGGGGTCTCCATGATGGTCCTGCTGCCTTGGTTCTACTAGACATTTCCTTGGTGGGGGCTCTCTGTGGGGGCTCCAACCCCACTTTCCTGCTTCGCATTGCTCTAGTAGATGGCCTCTGCGGCAGCTCCACCCCTGTGGCAGGTCTCTGCCTGGGCCCCCAGGCTTTTCCATACATCCTCTGGAATCTGGGTGGAGGATGCCACACCTCCACTGCTCTCATGTCCTGCCAGCTTGCAGACTTAACACAACATGGATGCCACCAGGGTTTCAGGCTTCTACTCTCCAGAGCTGCTGCATGAGCCACACTTGGGGTTGCTCCAGCCAGAGCAGCTGGGATGCTGGGAGCTGGTTTCTGAGGGCAACTGCACCCCAGGTCTGTCCTCTGGGACAACTCAGTCTTTCTAGGCCAGCCTAAGGGTCTGTGATGGGTGGGGCACCCTTCCAGACTTCTCAAATGCCTTTAGGGCTTTTCTCTCATTGTCGTGGCAGTTAGCATCTGGCTGCCTCACCAGCAAGCTAATATCTTTAGCAAACAGTTTATCTGCTTTACCTTTGCATTTTTCTCCTACTCTTCACTTCTCTACCAAATGGCCAGGTTGCAAATTTTCCAAATCTTTATGCTCTGCTTCCCTTTTAAATTCTGGCTTTGCATCATGCCTCTGCTGCCATAACTCAGAGTAGGCTGTTAAAAGTAACCATGCAGCTTCCTTAATACTTTGCTGCTTAGAAATTTCTCCTGCCAAACATGCTGGTTCACAACTCTTAAGTCCCACTTTCCACAAAGTACAAGTACATGGACACAATGCAGCCAAATTCCTTGCTGTAGTGTAGCAAGGGTTATCTTTTGTCCAAATCCTGATAAGTTCCTCATTTCTATCTGAGACCTCATCATCTGCATGGCCTTTACTGTTCACATTTCTATCAGCATTCTGGTCTCAACCATTTAAACAATCTGTAAAATGTTCCAAACATTCTCTTATCTTTTTGTCTTCTTCTAAGTCCTCAAAACTCCTCCAACCTTTGCCTATTACCCAGTTCCAAAGCTGCATCCATATTTTCAGGTATCTGTATAGCAACACCCCACTCCTGGTACCAATTTTCTGTTTTAGTCCATTTGTGTTGCTATAACAGAAAAACCTGAGACTGGGTGATTTATAAAGAACAGAGGTTTATTTGGCTTATGATCCTGGGACAGCTGCATCTGGCATGGGCCTTGGCTGCTTCTACTCATGGTGGAAAGCAGCAGGCAGCCAGTGGCGGGTACAAGCAGATCACAGGGTGAGAGGAAGTAAGCGAGAGGAAGCAAGAGAGAGAGAGAGGAAGTGCCAGGGTCCTATAAACAACCAGCTCTCATGGGAACTAATAAAGCAAGATCTCACTCAGGACCCCCACCCCCAGAGAGAGCATTAATCCATTCATGAGGGATCTACTGCCATCACTCAAACAGCTTCTAGCACTGCCACATTGGGGATCAGATTTCCACATGAGTTTGGGTGGGTACAACACATCCAAACTCAATCAATGGTCAAAATCTTTTCTGAAGGTTCTCATAACATAAGCAAAGTAGAAACAAGTAAATAAAAATATACCCAATGATATTTAGACCTGGAAGTAAGTTATATAAACTGGCTTCAACATAATTATACAACTTTATTTCCCACAATCCCCAAACAGTGCATCCTACATTTGCCAAACATGTTGAAAGTTTAAACTTTATCCAGCCTGCAGTGGAAAGCCAATGTCATGTACTGAGTTCTACAGTCTACAGAGCTTCTCCCATTTCTAATCTCTTGGCCTTTTAGTCAAAAGCATCTCTTTCCTCTCTAGGATGCCCATTGTCAGGTAGATATTTGCATGAAAGATCATAAATTCTATAGATTTCACTTGGTTGGTTGTCTGAAACTTGGGCTCAACAGTGGCATATGTTCAGTGAGGCTGAGATACCAGAGCTTCCCTGGAATAATGAAGATAAAGGAATCTAGCGCTAGATCCTGACCTAGTAAGCAGCAGAGCCAGGAAAGATTACAGGGTCCAAGGCCTGAGGTGGGCTTGACCTTGGATAGGAGCACGATGAGATTCTCCATGGTTACAGACGGAAGGACAGAGTGGATGGTATTGGGGCAGTAGGTGGAGAGATCTGGTGGAAACTTAAGACTTTTTATCAGTGAAATAGGAAGCTCAGCTCTCCGCTGAGAGTGGGGATGAAAAAGGAGGCTTTGGAGATTTGAGAAGAGAAAGTGAATGGCCCATAAATGTGGTAAAGTGACTGGGCAGCATTAAGGGCCCACTGAAGTCAGTGGTCAGAAAATTAGAGCACAAAGAATTTCTTGCCTTTGATCAAATTCTTACATTTTATCTCAAATTCATATCATTTTAATAGTTTTTATGAATTTTATTTTTGGTATGTTTTCTCACAAAAAGTTGGTGTACCTGAAAAAGTATTACAGTGAAGTTTTATCACGGAGCCAGGTTGTACTAACTCAAAGAATAGTAAGGATTTTTCCAGTGGGTTCTGCTGTACTTTGTACTTCTCACCCTTTGGGGGTGGCTTAGAGTTCATCAACACAGAGCCCACCAGCCCTGGAAACGGTCCAGTTGAATCACAGGAATTTGTCCAACTCTCTTGGCAGAAGTTGTCTGTCATTGTCACCCACTGTCAGATTTCTCCTCTGGTTTCAGTGAACAGGAAGGGGGAAGATTCACACCCGCCATCCCCTCTCCCCTCCACCAAGTGTGTCAGTGGAGATGGACAATGAGAAGGGTCTTTGCACTCCCCACCGCACGCCCGGCTGCCAGGCTTTCTGTTTACCACAGTTCACATTCTTTTTTGTTTCCTTTTATTGCTGGTTTGCTCCTTTACCGTGGGCTTAACTGCCTAGTCCCAGTGGACTAAAGATGAATTCCACTAGGAAGCACACTGGGGAAGAAGGCAAAAGAATTTTGGCAAAATCACAAAATAGGGATAATAATATACCAATTGGAATGAAATACTCACCCATCTCATGGTGGTGCTGTGAGAATTAATTAATGTTTGTAAAGGCCTTTGAGTTCCTTGGAGGGAAGGTGCCACCAGAATGCTAAGCATTATTGTGAAGGGATTATGTGCACAAATACAATACCAGGAGCCAGGATATTACTAAAAATAAAGCAGAACTTTCTGTGAGGAAGGTAAGGAAGGAAATGCCTCACTGAAAAAAGCTTAACTATCTTTTAATACCAATGCTTAGGCTACCGGGTAATGGAACAGCAAATCTGAGATTCTATTGTAAGTAAAGGATTATGTTTTCTCAGCATTGTCAAGGTGCTGTGGAACAAAACAAAATGACTGCTTTACCCAAAAGAAGGTTATAATCTTTGAAAAAGAGATTAAGAGGATGTTTGGCTATTGCACTGCGTAGTTCATCCATGAGGAAAAAGGCAACAGTAAAGGCAAATGTTTGTTTGCATTGTGGGGGAAGGAGTTTGAAAAATTGAAAGAAAGGGGACTGCACCAAATTAAAGTAACTATTGGTGGTTGCTCTCAATAAATCTAGTAGTGAAGATTAAAGTTTGTTGGAAACCTAGATACATTTTTCATTTGCTTCTCTCTGAAATAAGTACTTTAAATTCTAGGTTTGAAATAGCAGAAGAAATACCTTCTTGCTTACTTTTTCATAGAGAATGATCACATTCCCTTTGTAAAAAACAAAAACAAACCAAAAAATTCTATTTGTTCATATTAAAAGTAAAGCATGCTGTATTTATGAAGGGGATTCTATAGTGTTTTAGAAGTCCTCACTTGGCATTTGGTTAACAAAACTTAAAGCAGAAACAGCAATGGAATCCCTGGTCTTTTCCTAACCGCCTTCTTTCTAACCCTTTCGTTTTCCTCCACCCCCTCATTTTGTACAAGGCCTCTGGAGTCTGAAGCAGATTAGCAAACAAATAAATCCTTTAATGTCATGGAATACTTTCCCCAGCATAAATGGGATTAATCTGCCAACCCAGCAAATTCTACATTTCAAATACCTCAGCTGCATAATAAGCCATTTCTCCCAACCCCCTAATTTATGGCAAAGTTCATTTTATTTTAATGTTTGAACTGGTTAGACTTTCTCCATTCTTCCTTCCCGTTCCATCTCCAACTCTCTGGATCTTCTACCTTTGAAAATGTCCTTTACGGGCGGCCCGGTGGCGCACTCAGTTGTGTGCGGTGGCGCTCCTGCGGAGGGTTCAGATCCCATATAGAGACTGGTCCGCTCACTGGCTGAGCGCGGTGCGGGCATGACACCGAGGGTTGCGATCCCATTACCGGTCACGAAAAAAGGCAAAAAGGAAAAAAAAAAAAAAAGAAAATGTCCTTTACGTAGCCTGTAGAATAGCATCAAAGAGCGCAAACAATGACCTGAGGTTCACAGAATGAAAGAATGTGAAACATTCTTCCACTGGTCCGGTAAGGGCCATTTCCAGAACCTGCCAAGGGACGCAGCAGTGGAGGGGGAAGCTTCGACCTGGCTCTGGCGACACGGTTCTGGGAGTGAGGAACACACATCATGGACAAACACAGGTACTCTGCAGCCACCAATACTTGCTTCTCCAAAATTTTACTGTAATGATCAGGCAAAACTGGACTCCTTCCAAAGACCTTACTTAGACATTTTAAGAACTAGAAATGGATTGACTTTTGCAAGAACAGAGAAGGCAGGCAGTGTGGTCTCCGACCTTAGAATTAGAGCTGGAGTGTCTCTAGGCACCATTTTAGCCAGAACCTTACCCGAGGTCACAAAGTAAGAGGTGGGTGGCTCCCGGCCACCAGGTCATCTGACTGCCAAAGCTGTGCTGCTCCTACCAAACCACTGCTTCCCGAAGGAGAGTATCGCCACGCTGCTCTCATTCAGGAATCTGAGGAGAAAAAGACTGTTTGGGGGTTATTCACTCAAAACCATCGGGTGAATTCTGACCCATAACAACATTTCCTTTTACTCTCCCTTTGAAATCAGAGCAAAATGAGTCACGTAACTATTCTACCCTTTGTTGATGACCAAAGGAAAACGCTTCATTTTAAGAAGTAGGTCCTCATGGCTCTTGTGGATGGAGTTTGGAGAATCACGGTGAGGCCAGAAGACCCCTGCACCTGCGAGCCCCAAAGTCCTCCTGGCACGTGGGCCAGAGAGACCCCTCCCTCCTGAAATACAGGGGCTCCTGAGGCCTTCACACTAAGAGTGGGGACAGTGGGGTTAGGAAAAATGAGAGCATACGTGTATTTCTACAGAGCAATCATGACAATTTTATTTCGAGACAGCAAAGTAGCTTAACAAATGAACGATAGTAACGAGCAAAAGACGGATGAACCTTAGCAATGTGATATTAAGTAAAAAAGGATGTCCCCAAAGATTATAGACCACGTGATACACTCTATATAGTTTAAAGCAACTGAAATTGCTTAAAACGTGTGCAGTTTAGGAGATGTTGAGTTTGGGATGATGGCAGGGAGGACAGGGTGAGGTTGGTGGGGGAATGTGCGACTAAATGTGAGTTATTTTCCAGTCCTATTTTTGTTTGGGGAGAGAGGCTTGCAGATTTTTATTATATTATTGAAAATCAGTTAATAACTAAATATAAACCGAACATTCACATCCCAATTACAACAATGTGTCATGAATCAAGGATCTTGATTAATCCAATTAACACAGACCAATTAAAAATAAAAATGACAATTGTGCTCATTTTCCTGAATACATGGATGCTGTAACAAAGTACCATAACCTAGGTGGCTTAAACAATAGAAATGTATTGTCTCAAAGTTCTGGAGGCTACAAGTTCAAAATCAAGGTATTGATAGGGCTGGTTCCTTCTGAGGACTGTGAAGGAAGGATCTGCTCCAGGACTCTCTCCTATCTTTAGATACTGTCTTCTCCCTATGTCTCCCTGTTCCCTCTGTGTCTAAATTTCCCCTTTTTATGAGACACCACACCAGTCATATTGGGTTAGAACCCACCCTAAAGCCTTCATTTTAACTAGATTACCTCTGTAAAGATCCTTTCTCCAAATGAGGTCACATTCTGACCTCCTGGGGGTTAGGAGTCCAACATATCTTTCTTAGGAGAACATGCTTCAACCCATAACAACAATGCACAATACTTGACTGTTAAGACCCATAAAATCGGGAAGGGAAGAAGACAGTTATTTGAACAGTGCATGTATAATGCAGTTTTCAAAGTTTTTTCTTCATTTTGGTACTGTTGGCTTAAATGTTGTGAACAGAAGAAAGCATAGAAAGACGGCTGAAAAACTCCAAGAGAACTACCCAGAGACAGAGAGGACTCTCATTCTCTGAACGTCTCTTTAATTAATTACAATTTTTTGTTTATTTGTTTTTGGTGACTGGCAATTATGGGGATCCAAACCCTTGACCTTAACACCGTGATCTAACCAACTGAACTAACCAGCCAACCCTACCAATTTTTAAGCCAACTTTAATTCATTCTCCTCCTTAAAGCGACTGCTAAGTCCTAGGTTTCCTTTCTATCATACAATATCTATCAGTGTTTAGAATGTGTCCACTTCATGGCTGTCTCTTTTCCTGAATCTATCTTATAACAGGAGTTTTTAGACAGAATGAAATCTGGCTTGAGGAAGTAACCGCTTGAGCTAAAGCCGACCCATAACAGGAGTTTTTAAAAGCTAAGTATACAAGCCTGCTTATGACAGCATTGTATGAAAACAAACAAACAAACAAACAAACCTAGAAACATCCTAAATGTATATCCGGAAAAGAATGGTTAAATAAATTATGAGATATCCATGCTGAGCAAGAATTTTAGAAAGAATAAGGTAGAACTAAATAGTAACAGCCAGGCATTGATTGAGCATTTACTACGTGCAAGCCTGGAGCTAAGAGAACTTACATAGGTCTTTCAATTTATTCTCAGCAAGGTAGGTTATTAGCCCGTGTACAGCTGAGGATAGTGGAATTTAGGAGACTTGAGAGGTGAAGTAATTTGCCTGAGATTACACAACTAGAAAACTAGCAGGGCTAGGATTCAAACCAAGGAAGTGCATGAGCAAGAAAAATGTCTTGAAAACTATGTACCAAGCTGTGAACAGCAGTTATCACTCTGAAGCTGTGGGGTTATGGATGATGTTTCCTTTCTTTCTCAAAAAATAAAGTCGTGTCTCTTGGGCCCATCCTTTCCTTTCTTTCTGTTCCCTCTATTCCCAGTTAAATCCAGGTTTCATTTCCTACGCTTGATCACTAGTCCCGTGATCTCTGGTTTTCCTCTAACCATCCTGCATAACTTTGAATCTGTCATTCATCTCCAGTGGATCCCTGCCTTCCCCCAAAGTCGACTCTTCGACACCTCTAATAATCCAGACTTTCCTTCCTCTAGGGCTCAGCGTGACCAGCTCTGCTACAGGAAGATTCATTGATATTGGGCTGAAGTCTGGCTGCCTGCCCCCAACAAAAACCCTGGTTTGGCTCACCAAAATCCATTACCCCAGGGCATTCAGCTCCTGGCTTAGCTTGTCAAAATCTTGTTACCAAACCTAAGTCCGGCTGTCTGCTCCAAACAAAAACAAACAACTCAAGAATCAAATGTTGGTGAAAGTGGAAGTCAGCTTTAATTCAGAAATACTGGTGACCTGAGAAGAGATGTTGGGCTAACCCATCTCTCCAGTAAACCTGAACTAGAATGGCCAGACTAAAACCATCTCAAAGACTCAGGTTTATTGAGGGTTTTTTAAAGAGGAGATTGAGGGAATGGAACATGGCAAGTAAAAAGCAGGAGGGAGGGGCTCCTGCACTGTGGGAGCTCTGTGCAAGGAGCCAGGTGCAAGGTCTCGTCAAGGCTCCGTCTGTTTTCTATCACCGTCCTTGGTGTTATCTTAGGATTCTACACCAAAGAGTAGAATCAGCAAAGCTTTATGGATGTCTTCCTTGGTTTCTCAGGAGGTCTGGATAGTGTGTGTCTCACTGCAAGTCTTCAGCTCCAAGCTGACTGGAAAACAACTTTACATTTATGTAAACAATGTCATCCTACCCTGGAACCAAGGTTCAAAATATCAAATAACGATGGGAAAAGAGGGAACTCAGAAATACATGCTAAGAAAAAAACTGTCCTTTTAAAATTTGCCTACAGCCCAGGTGGTTTTAGGTTCCAACGTGGCTTCTGTCCTGCTCACTCTAATGTCATCTTTCCCCTACCCCTCAACGTCCCACATTTCTGGCACTTCAGTGTCTTTACACAGGCTGTGTCCTCATCCAGCATCCTTTCTCTGCTGAGCCAACGTCTTCAAAAGCCAGCCCAAGACCACCACTCCATGAAACTGCTCCTCACTTTGCCAACCTTCAGTGACTTCTTTCCATGACCTCCTGTCATCTGCACTATTCACTCTGGCCCTTCATGCATGTTCTTGCATTGTTATTTTACTATTTCATTTGTACTGTCTTCCTTGTCGGGTAGTAGTTTTTGAAACTGTGTACCACTTAGCACTATGCGATCCTAATGTCCAAGACTCATATATTTAATAATGCCAATGAAGACTGCTGTGTTTAAAATGCCTACTGTCTAAACAAAATAGTGGATAGCCTAAATGAAGGTAAAATATAAAGCATAAACATTGCTCCCAGAGCATAATGTAAGTTATATAGTAAAGCTTGATCTGACTGGGTGTAGGTTTGTGTTACAATATTTGCTATGCTCCTATTCCTGCAGCCCTTTAAGCTCTCTGGCTCATCCAACTGAGACTCCTGCCTCTTGGTTCAGCTCTACCCCAGTCTTCGAGTAGAGGTAACAGATGGAACATGGGTTAGCACCTCAATTTTATCATGCTGACCTTAGTATCCTAGCTCTCTCCTGCAGCTGAGTCTCTTCTTCTTTTCCAAGGGACATAATCCCTTCTTGTTACCTCAGTCCCCCAACAGCTGGCTTTCCCGTCCTTGAATTGACCCCTTTCTGAGGCTGAAGCCGCACAGCAGCTGCAGCCAGATTTCCTGTGACACCGTCTGCCTGGCTGGACTTCTACAAGAGCTACCCTGACCTTTCCCCAGATGATCACCTTGGATCTGGGACTAGATTTGAGCCTTTAGTTAATGACATTTATAACCCATGTTCGCTTTCCTTATATGGATTTATCTCCTGGTTTCATATCTAATTTGGGATTCATGGCAGAGAATTGCTCATATCTCAAGTAACACATTTCTCTTCTTACTCCTATATCTAGTATGTGAACCTTGTCCATCTCTATGAGCATGCTCAGAAAACTACCCCAATTGGCACCCGATACTCCCCAATTGCAACTGGAAACCAGACCATGGCTGCAGTTAGACCTGAGGAAATAGAACAACCAAAGTTTTTGGAGATTGGAAAAGAGATTGCCAGAGAACCTTGAAGGAAGATAGATAAAAGAAACTTCTCAATAGAGAATGAGACAGTTACCAGACGGGCAAAGCTTGGTAAAGTAGAATTTATTGTGCTGTATGAGGTAGTCTTGACATTCACACAAAGATGAGTAGCTACTCCCAGAGGCAGGATGTAAAACTGTCAGATGACTCTGATCAAGGTTGATGCAGTGACTTTCTTACTCATGTCACATCAGTTATTCAGTAACAATTTTCAAAATGCCCCTGTGCATAGGCTCAGGGTTATATAGGACCTTTTCTTGATGAAAGGAGACTGGTTAGCCTGAAGTCATTGGGTGAAGATAACCAGAGTCAGATCACGGGGCAAGATGGTGGGAACCTGGAGCCAGGTCCTGGCTTTGAGCCTGAGGCACTAGGCTGGTCGTGTCCTCCTCCTGGGCAGCCCCAGACTCAGAGCTCTGGGCTCTTGGCTTTCTTGGCCTGCCCAACCCATCCTAGCAAGTTGATAGAATGTGAAGAGAACACTCATCCTAGGGAGAGGGATGAAAATCTCCATGTGGCACCAAAAGCAGTCTTGGCCCTACTCCAGATGTTTAGGACGCAGGTCACTCTGCTGAGGAGGAAATGGGCAGAGCAGCAGAGAGGAACTGGGACTTCACCTTCAGACCATCCTGGATTTGAATCCCAGCTCTGCTGTGGACTATGGTGTGACCCCAGAAAATCACCCAACCTCTCATTACAAATATCTTACTCTGAAGCACAGAACTCATCACATCTACATGTTAAGGTCGTGAAGGGTAAAATGAAAGGCTCGTCTTTGATGACAGCTCACGGGCAGGCCCTTCCTGCCTCCCTCTCAGCACAGGGCACGGCCTCTCTGAGTGAACATCCTCTGCCCTTTATGCACATCCTGTTGAAATCTGAATGTTCAAAGAAGGTTTTCTATGGCTGTCATCACCTGTTCTTTTTCACAGGAATTATTTGTGAGTGTATGATCTGACACCATTTTTTGTATTGTTTTGTTTTGTTTCAGAATTTCCCTTTCTTGTGCATCAGATTCCTGGCCAAGCGGGGCATACCTCTCACTTTTGCAAACTCTCTGAAGCCTGATTTCCAAAGTCCCCATTCAGGTCAGCTCAGCCTGTGGTCCCTTTCTTCAATTTGATCCAGAATGACGCAGTCATTTTTTTCTCTAGGCTCCTGGAAGTTACACAGTAGCCATCAAGTTCTTTTTTGTCAGAATTAAGTCAAGAATAGAAGTTCCCTTGTTGTTTCCGCTGCCTTCCTGGTGACGAGAGTACCGTGAAGATTGGCAGGGACTTACTACACAGTTTGCTTTTAGCAGAACAAGACTCCTAGTAAAATCTGAACCTCTGGATCTGGTCCCCATCACCACCTGATTTGCCTGTTTATTACCTAGTACTGATACAACATTTTCCCATGTCACCCTCAGAAAAATAAAACAGCACCGGCTTACATGTATTGTGCATTTTCAATGTGTGTACCAGGCACCTGGTTAACTGCTTTATAGACATTGTCATTTTAAAGCTTTAAAACAGCATGAGGTAAGTGCTATTAGAAGTTCCCATTCTACACATATGGAAACTGAGGCACAAAGAGATTATATAGTTGCCTAAAGCTTGCAAGTAGGAAAGCTGGGATTCTAACCCCAGAGCTTGTCCTCTAACCACTACTCTCTTCTGCTTCTCCTGCTTGGGCTCCTGTGCCAGCTCCCTAACTTAGCAGCTTTATGACCTTGGGCAATTTGCCGAATGTCTGTCTCTCATTATGAGGGCTTGGGGAGTGATAGGTCAGGTAAAGGGCATAAAGAAAAATCACGATTTGAAATAATGAATTTGCTAATAATAAATAATAAAAATTTTAAAAAATTTAAAAATCTTTTTAAATTTAAAAATCTTATAGTTTTTAAATAAAAAATTTTTAAAATTAAAAAAGTTTTTAAAATCTTATGTTGCCCCAGTATACAGGCCTACTATTTGCTAGTTAAGCAGAATGGAACTCAAACTTCATTGTCTGAAAAGCCATTTATATTTGACCATTGACAAATTATTTAATAAGATAATCTCACACTGACTCCCTCTCATTCATGGAATCTTGGTTTTTAAAGAATAGATCCCAGTGTCCATTCCTTTGCCATACTGAGATATTCCTGAAAGGAATAAAAGACGCACGAACATTTCAGATGTGATGTCAGCCTTTATTTTTAGGGAAAAACAAACAAACAAAAAACATTTGGGAACACCAGCAGCACCATTCCTGGTGAAACTCAGATGTGCAGCTGTCCGGAGGAGCAGCATCACCGCTTCACATGTCACTGTTTCTGAGTCAGATCCCATGTCACAATCAATGCATATACCTGATGAGCTTTAGCTTTTTCCCAAAAGTTACTACTCGATGGTATGTCTTTCTATAAATGGCATCTGTGAGTCAAAGAAATATCATATTAATTCCATGTGTATTGGTTTTATTCATCTAACTGATTTTTTTTTTTTTTTGGCCTTTTTGAGACCGGCCGCACCGCGCTCAGCCAGTGAGCGCTGTGAGCACACCGGTCATCCCTATATAGGATCCGAACCCACGGCAGGAGCGCTGCTGCACTCCCAGCACCACACTCTCCCGAGTGCGCCCCGGGCTCGGCCCCATCTAACTGATTTTTTAATAACTTGAGGGCAGGAGCCATAGCCTGAGTTTTCCTGAGTTTTCTCAACACCCAGTACTGAGTCACACACACTGTCAGTACTCAGTAAATAGTTGTTGAGTATGTAACGCTTTGCCAAGAGCGAATTCAGCTGTCTTGTGTTGTGTTGAGTAAAAGATACTTTTGTTTGTTTGTTTGTTTTCCTAAGGTAGGACACTGGGTCAGGATGGGGCAGGGCAGAGTGTATTTTCCTAAAGGGTCTTGGTGCCTCCCTGCAGAGCTGGAGGAAACAGAAGCCAGAAACTGCCCCTTTCTCAGTGGAGCTTTTACCCCCCTGTGGCTTTACCAAGAGTTGTGTAACACTGAAGCAAAGGAGATGGTGCAGCCAGGGGGCGAAGTTATCTGACTGGACCACTGTGCTAAACTCTGGCTCTGAGGAGTTCCCAGTAAGAGCAGGAAGACAGAATTGCCTATTCTTGGTTTTGGAGTGAGTGAGTGAGCGAGCGAGTGTGTGTGTGTGTGTGTGTGTGTGTGTGTGTGTGTGTGTGTGTGTGTGTGTGTGTGTGTGTGTGTGTGTGTGTGTGTGTGTGTGTGTGTGTGTGTGTGTGTGTGTGTGTGTGTGTGTGTGTGCGCGTGCGCGCTTTCACACCCTGCTAGCAATTAGGATGAGCTGAAGCAAATGTTTTAGTGGGATTTTATCAGATAGTTAATGCGTTTAGGAAACAGTCCTTGCTAAGAAACTGCAGCTGCCTGGACCAGGTACAGGCTGAGCTTAGGCAGGAATTATTTGAAACAAGAGCTCGGAGATGATGTCTTTTTGGCTGCATTAGCAGGTTTCATGCCCAGCCTTTTCAAGATTTTTATAACTTTACTGCCAGAAAACAAACAAATAAATAAAAACTAGCTAGTCTGAAAGTTGTCTGCAAAAGCTCAGCTTGGAGATCATTTTATTTTTTCTGAAATGAAAAAACTTTCTAAATTATTGATCTATAAACAAGTGAAGTGGCGTCCTGGATCTGGGGACATTTTTACTTGCACTTTAATGGTTTCAAAATTGTAAAGTGCCGATTGCTGAGTTGCACCTTCCTCCAGGATTACCTCCTTCTTTTTATTAAAAAGGTGACAAAAACAACATTTGTGAGCAACAAGCTTCTGCAGCATAAAGGCTGGTTTATAATATTCTACGGAGTTTCACTAATCGGATTTCAAAAAAGGTCAGGAGTTGTTCAGCTTATATTGTACACATGGAAACTTCCCTTTCGGATTACAGGTTTTCTTTGTTTTTCTTTGAATTTTCTTCTTTGGTTTCTCTTTTGATTGACATGGCCAAATGCTGGATTGCTTATTGTGGGAAACATGTCCTGCTTTTCTTTGTGTGTTTATAGATATTGAAACACACTTCACGATGAGCTCTACTCTCCTAATAAAAGGGAGGTATGACATCTTAGACAATAACTTTTTAAACAGAACGTTCTGCTTTTTATTTCATTCAGCTCCTGTTAGGCACAGAAGTACTGTGGACAGTTCTCACAATGGGGGTAACCCATGCGCAGGGGTGGGGGGAGTGCCGGGCTGAATAATCCCTCTCTGTTATGGATTATTTAGGTTGGTAATTAATGAACAATTAAGAGGCTTTTCCACATTTTTTTTGTGAGAAATTGGAATTTACGCCTCTCCTCAAATGTTTCTCTCAGCCTTCTCCTTGTCTGTGCTGCAGGGCGCCTGCATTGCACAGCACTGGGGCACTGTTTCTGCGGGTGCTTACAGGCTCAGTGTCTCTGGGTTGTGCAGCCCTGCAAGGAGCCTAATGGTAAATGAGAGCAATTGCCTTTCTCCCTCTCCCATGAGGTCTCTTTTATTTCTGATCCTGCTCCCTCTGACCTACAAAGCCCCGTATAGCTCTTCTTTCCTTCCCTCACGTGAAGCTCTCCTTCCATGACAGTCTCCATTGAGCCCCAGCATCACGAGAGACTTTGAGAAAGTATGAAAGAGTCATATTTTCCAGTGTCTACCTTGGGATACAAGTTCTGAGAAATGTTTCTCAACAAAAGAGATTTCCGGTCAAATCATTTTGGGAAAAGCTTCATAAACTATCTCACTTTTGGACAGTCAACTAACTTTGTTAATCAGTGTTAAAAGAAGCCTGGGAGAAGTTTTGTGCTTAAAAACTACCAACCAACCACAACAACAGCAAAAATAAACGTGGTTTAACTTTGTCTAACCCGGAATTTCCCAGATCATTTGTACTCATTTGTTCCATGACACTAGTAGCTGCCAGAACAGACTTTAGGAATTGCTGTCCTGGAGCATCCGGCCACCTTCTAGTCTCAAGGAAGTCACAGCAATTTAACAGAACTGTTCATCAGGTTCCAGGGAGATATACGTGATCTCTATTATGTTTAAACTTTTATATTGTCATCCTAAAACAGATGGTGCCTAGAAATCGGTTGAATTATTACTCTCTATGTCCCATTATGCAGAGACCATACATGCAAAAGGATAATTGCTACAATGAACCAAATCTAGGTGGTGAAATTAGAAAGAGAGAAATTAGAAATGGCCAGAATGAGGCCAGCCGACTCCAGAATGGTTTCTTAAGGAAACAATACCCAGATCTGCTTCTCAGTTACTGTCATGTAGAGAAACTTGATTTGACCAGTGCCCTCAGAGGTGATCAGGCTCAAAGCAATTGACTCCCATCAAGAAAACTCACACAAGATTGATGTATAAACCAGAATGCCAACAATTGCTACCTAGTAAGAATAGAGATGCCATGGGTAACCATATGATCATACTGGCTGGTCAGTTCATTCTCTTCTTGTGGGAAAGCTGCATAGGAAACCAGAAATTATAATCATAAGTTGCTTTGTGAGCAAGAAGTCTGAACAAGGAAATTTCATTGGATAGTGGTGTCCACTAGAGGCACAGACTTGCCAAATAGATGAATAATTATGATGGCAGATCCAGACATACTTCTCCCCTGGAGATGCACTGAACATTCTTCCTATGACACCCTCTTTTACTGCACTCTGAAGAATGCTCCTACTGGAAAGGGAGAGTGAAATAATCCAAACCAGGTTCCAGGCCTGATTTCATACTCTACTGCGGGGGTGCGCCTAAATGGGCCCAACACTCTACTTGTGTAGGTTGCATCTGGTTCTCCACTAGATCACCTCAACTTGATGTCTGCAGACAGTCTCCAAATGGGTACCTTCTGTAGATGGCTGATCAGTGACACATCCCTCTCAGAGAGTGTTTGGTCTACCTTATTTCACTGCATGTGCCCTGGCTACTCCATGCTCCAGCATGGATGCCTGGACCAGTCTGTCTTTGGTAGAGGCCTGCAGAGAGACGGAGAATGTAGAGATAATACCCCAACATGAACTTCTGTATATAAACAACTTTTCCCCCAGTCCATTTTGCTTCTTGGGTTAATTCAAGACAATTCAAGCCAACAGACACAACAAATATTTGTTTACCAGGCTTCTATTTTGTCTAAAGCAGTACGCTTAGCATTGCTGAGAAATCGGAAACTGAATGTCAGGAATTCTGACCCATATTTCAGGGCTCTGCCCATTTACTGAAACATAGTTTTCAAAACAGCTCTGAGTACCCACAGATTTTATTGGTCCTGAGAGATCTTTGCAATTGTGTCATTCCACTTATCTGGCACCTTTGCTACACCAGTCTTGTTTTGTTTCTCTCCTAGCACTGGACCTGGATGCTTCGAGCTTTCCCTTCCACAGCCCCCCTATCTAGAGCAGTGGCCCACCGCTTCCCCCAGTTTGTTTTTTGAAGCACTTGTCCATCTTTATCTAAAATGATTGTACCTATTTGCTTATTGTTTAGTCTCTGTCCTCCCCATCTAGAAAATGTGAGCTCCATGAAGGTGAGGACCTTGTCTGTCCTATTCATGATGGTACCACTGTGTCCCTCGTCCCTAGAGCAGCCTTAGTGCATAGTGGGGGCTCAAGCAGCACACACTGGGAGCACAGGGGCTGAGCAGGAGGAGCCAGTGGCGGGGGGGGGGAGGGGGCTCGGCCTGTCAACACCACACCCGGCCGGCTCTGTGGGGAACCCGTTTATTTAAAAAACAAGGTGGG